>NW_027327740.1:0-226891 GCF_047675955.1 Chlorocebus sabaeus | reverse complement strand
GCTGGTCAAAACCGGTTTGAGCCGGTGAAAACCAGATTGAGCCGGTTTGGTCTGGTTTAAGCCAGTCAAAACGGAGTCGAGCCTGTCTGATCCGGTATGGTCCGGTTTGATCCGTTCTAATCAGGTCAAAAGCGGTTTGAGCCGGTCAAAACCGGTTTTAGCCGGTCTGGAGTGGTTTGAGCTGGTCAAAACTGGTTTGAGTCGCTCAAAACCGGATTGAGCCAGTCAAAACCGGTTTGAACTGGTCCGGTCTGGATTGAGCCGGTCAAAACCGGTTTGAGCCTGTCTGGCCTGGTTTTAGCTGGTCTGGTCCAGTCCGGTTCGGTTTGATCCGGTTTCAGCCTTTCTGGGCCTGTCTGGTCTGGTTTGATCCGGTGTGACCTGGTCTTGTCCGGATTGATCCGGTGTCATCCAGTCAAAACTGGTTTGAGCCGGTCTGCTCCGGTTTGATCCGGTCTGGTCTGGTTTGAAACGGTCAAAACCGGTTTGAGCCGGTCTGGTCTGGTTTGAGCTGGTCAAAACCGGTTTGTGGCCCGGTTTTAGCCGGTCTGGGCCGGTCTGGTCTGGTTTGATCCGGTTTCAGCCTGTCTGGGCAGCTCTGATTTGGTTTGATCCGGTCTCATCTGGTCAAAACCGGTTTCAGCCTTTCTGGTGTGGTTTGAGCAGGTCAAAACCGGTTTGAGCCAGTCTCGTCTGGTTTGAGCCGGTCTGGTCTGGTTTGAGCCGGTCAAAACCGGTTCGAGCCGGTCAAAACCGGTTTGAATCGGTTTGGTCTGGTTGAAGCCAGTCAAAACCGGTTCGAGCCTGTCTGAGCCGGTCTGGTCTGGTTTGATCCGGTCTAATCAGGTCAAAATCGGTTTGAGCCGGTGAAAACCGGTTTAAGCCGGTCTGGAGTGGTTTGAGACGGTCAAAACTTGTTTGAGATGGTGAAAAGCGGATTGAGCCTGTCAAAACCGGTTTGAAACCAGTCTGGTCTGGTTTGAGCCAGTCAAAACCGGTTTGAGCCAGTCTGGCCCTGTTTTAGCCGTTCTGGGCCGGTCTGGTCCTGTTTGATCCAGTTTCAGCTGGTCTGGGCCTGTCTGGTTCGCTTTGACCCAGTGTGAGCCAGTCTGGTCAGGTTTGTTCTGGTGTCATCTGGTCAAAACCGATTTGAGCCGTTCTGGTCCGGTTTGAGCTGGTCTGGTCTGGTTTGAGCCAGTCAAAACCGGCTCAGCCCAGTCAAAACCAGTTTGAGCCGGTCTGGTCCTGTTTGAGCCTGTCAAAACTGGTTTGTGGCCCGGTTTTAGCCGGTCTGGGCCAGTCTGGTTCGGTTTGAGTGGGTTTGAGTCGGTTTGTGCTGGTCTGGTCTGGTATGATCCGGTTTGGGAAGGTCTGGTCCGGTTTGATCCGGTCTAATCCTGCCAAAACCGGTTTGATCCGGTCTGGTCTGGTTTGAGCCGGTCAAAACATGTTCGAGCCGATCTGGACTGGTTTGAGCCAGTCAAAATAAGTTTGAGCTGGTTTATCACGGTTTTAGGGGGTCTGGGCCGGACTGGTCCGGTTTCATCCATTTTGAGCCTGTCTGGTCTGGTATGAGCCGGTCAAAACCAGTTTGAGCCGGTCTGTTCTGGTTTGAGCTGGTCAAAACCTGATTGTGCCAGTTTGGCCGGTTTTAGCCTGTCTGGGCAGGTCTGGTTCGGTTTGAGCTGGTTTGAGCCCGTTTGTGCTGGTCTGGTCTGGTATGATCCGATTTGAGAACGTCTGATCCGGTTTGATCCGGTTTTAGCCTGTCTGGGCCGTTCTGATTCGGTTTGATCTGGTCTCATCCGTTCAAAACGGGTTTTAGCCGGTCAAACCGGTTTGAGCCGGTCTGGTGTGGTTTGAGCAGGTGAAAACCGGTTTGAGCCTCTGAAAACGGGTTTTGAGCCAGTCTGGTCTGGTTTGAGCCGGTCTGGTCTAGTTTGAGCCAGTCAAAACCGGTTCGAGCCGGTCAAAACCGGTTTGAGTCACTGCGGTCTGGTTGAAGCCAGTCAAAACAGATTCGAGCATGTCTGAGCCGGTCTGGTCCGGTTTCATCCGGTGCTAATCAGGTCAAAACCGGTTTGAGCCAGTGAAAACCGGTTTTAGCCGGTCTGGAGGGGTTTTAGTCAGTCAAAACAGATTCGAGCATGTCTGAGCCGGTCTGGTCCCGTTTCATCTGGTCTAATCAGGTCAAAACCGGTTTGAGTCGGTGAAAACCGGTTTTAGCCGGTCTGGAGGGGTTTGAGCCGGTCAAAACCGGTTTGAGCCGGTCTGGCCTGGTTTAAGCAGGTCTGGGCTGGTCTGGACCAGTTTGATCAGGTTTCAGCCGGTCTGGGCCTGTCTGGTCCGGTTTCATATGGTGTGAACCGGACTGGTCTGGTTTGATCCGGTGTCATCCGGTCAAAACCGGTTTGAGCCATTCTGGTCCGTTTGAGCCGGTCTGGTCTGGTTTGAGCCAGTCAAAACCGGTTTGAGCCGGTCTGGTCCGGTTTGTTCCGGTTTCCGCTGGTCTGGGCCAGTCGAGTACGGATTGATCCGGTTTGAGCCGGTCGAGTCCGGTTTGATCCGATCTCATCCGGTCAAAACCGGTTTTAGCCAGTCTGGTCTGGTTTCAGCCGGTCAAAACCGGTTTGTGGCCCGGTTTTAGCTGGTCTGAGCCAGTCTGGTCCGGTTTGATCCGGTTTCAGCTGGTCTGGGCCGGTCGAGTCCGGTGTGATCCGGTCAAAACTGTTTTCAGCCGGTGAAAACCGTTTTGAGCCGGTCTGGTCTGGTTTTAGCCGGTCTGGTGTGGTTTGAGCCGGTCAAAACCAGCTCAGGTCGGTCAAAACCGGTTTGAGTCGGTCTGGTCTTGTTGGAACCGGTCAAAACCAGTTTGTGGCCCAGTTTTAGGCCGTCCGGGCCGCTGTGTTCTGGTTTGATCCGATTGTAGCCAGTCTGGGCCGGTCTGATTCGGTTTGATCTGGTCTCATCCGGTCAAAACCGGTTTTAGCCCGTCAAAACCGGTTTCAGCCCGTCTGGTTTGGTTTGAGCCCGTCAAAACAGGTTTGAGCGGGTTTGGTCTGTTTGAAGCCAGTCAAAATCGATTCGAACCTGTCTCAGAGAGTCTGGTCCGGTTTTATCTGGTCTAATCAGGTCAAAACCGTTTGAGCCGGTGAAAACCGGTTTTAGCCGGTCTGGAGTGGTTTGAGCCAGGTAAAACCGGTTTGAGCCGGTCAAAACTGGATTGAGCCAGTCAAAACGGGTTTGAACCGCTCTGGTCTGGTTTCAGCCGGCGAAAACCGTTTTGAGCCCGTCTGGCCCGGCTTTAGCCGGTCTGGGCCGGTCTGGTCCACTTTGATCCGGTTTCAGCTGGTCTGGACCTTTCTGGTCCGGTTTGATGCGGTGTGAGCCGGTCTGGTCCGGTTTGATCCGGTGTCATCTGGTCAAAGCCGGTTTGAGCCGGTCTGGTCTGTTTTGAGCCGGTCCTGTCTGGTTTGAGCCGGTAAAAACCATCTCACGCCAGTCAAAACAGGTTTGAGCCGGTCTGGTATAGTTTGAGCCAGTCAAAACCGGTTTGAGGCCTGGTTTTAGCTGGTCTGTCCCAGTCTGGTCCGGTTTGCTCCGGCTTCAGCTCTTCTGGGCCGGCTGGTGTGGTTTCATCCGGTTTGAGCCGGTCTGGTCCGTTTTTATCCTGTCTCATCCAGTCAAAACCGGTTTGAGCCGGTCTGGTCTGCTTTGAGCCGGTCAAAGCCGGTTTGATCCAGTCTGGTCTGGTTTGAACCAGTCTGGTCTGGTTTTATCCGGTCAAAACCTGATTGAGCCAGTTTGGCCTGGTTTTAGCCTGTCTGGGCCGGTCTGTTTCTGTTTGAGTCGGTTTGAGCCGGTTTGTGCTCGTCTGGTTTGGTATGATCCGGTTTGGGAAGGTCTGGTTCGGTTTGATCTGGTCTAATCTGGTCAAAACCGGTTTGAGCTGGTCAGGTCTGGTTTGAGCCGGTCAAAACAGGTTCGAGCCGGTCTGGTCTGGTTTGAGCCGGTCTGGTCTGGTTTGAGCCGGTCAAAACCGGTTCGAGCCGGTGAAAACCGGTTTGAACCGGTTTGTTCTGGTTGAAGCCAGTCAAAACCGATTTGAGCCTGTCTGAGCCGGTCTGGTCCAGTTTAGTCCGGTCTAATCAGGTCAAAACCGGTTTGAGCCATTCAAAACTGATTTTAGCCGGTCTGGAGTGGTTTGAGGTGGTCAAAACCGGTTTGAGCTGGTGAAAACCGGATTGAGCCAGTCAAAACCGGTTTGAACTGGTCTGGTCTGGTTTGAGCCGGTCAAAACTGGTTTGAGCCGGTCTGGCCTGGTTTTAGTCGGTCTGGGCCGGTCTGGTCCGGTTTGATCCTCTCAAAACCGCTTTTTCTGGTCAAAACCGGTTTGAGCTGGTCTGGTCTGGTTTGAGCCGGTCTGGTCTGGTTTGAGCTGGTCAAAACCAGCTCAGGTCAGTCGAAACCGTTTTGAGCCAGTCTGGTCTGGTTTGAACGGGTCAAAACCGGTTTGTGGCCCAGTTTTAGGCGGTCTGGGCCGGTCTGGTCCGGTTTGATCCGGTTTCAGCCGGTCTGGGCCTGTCTGGTCCTGTTTGATCTGGTGTGAGCCGGCCTTGTCCGGTTTGATCTGTGTCATCCGGTCAAAACTGCTTTGTGCCGGTCTGGTGTGGTTTGAGCCGGTCTGGTCTGATTTGAGCCGGTCAAAACCATCTCAGGCCAGTCAAATCGGTTTGAGCCGGTCTGGTCTGGTTTGAGCCGGTCAAAACCGGTTTGTGGCCCAGTTTTAGCCGGTCTGGGCCGGTCTGGTCTGGTTTGATCCGGTTTCAGCCGGTCTGGGCCTGTCTGGTCCGGTTTGATCCGGCTTCAGCTGTTCTGGGCCGGTCTGGTGCCGCTTCATCCGGTTTGAGCCGGTCTGGTCTGATTTTATCCTGTCTCATCCGGTCAAACCCGGTTTGAGACAATCTCTTCTGTTTTGAGCCGGTCAAAACTGGTTTGAGCCACTGTGGTCTGGTTTGAGCCTGTCTGGTCTGGTTTGAGCCGGTCAAAACCGGATTGATCCGGTTTGGCCCTGTTTTAGCCTGTCTGGGCCGGTCTGGTTCGGTTTGCACCGGTGTGAGCTGGTTTCTGCTGGTCTGGTCTGGTATGATCCGGTTTGAGAAGGTCTGGTCTGGTTTGATCTGGTCTAAACCGGTCAAAACCGATTTGAGCCAGTCTGGTCCGGTTTGATCTGGTTTCAGCTGGTCTCGGCTGGTCGAATGCAGTTTGATCCGGTCAAAACCGCTTTGAGCCGGTCAAAACCAGTTTGAGCCGGTCTGGTCTGGTTTGAGCCGGTCTGGTCTGGTTTGAGCCGGTCAAAACCGCTTTGAGCCGGTCAAAACCGGTTTGAACTGGTCTGGTCTGGTTTGAGCCGTTCTGGTCTGGTTTGAACCCATCAAAACCGGTTTGTGGCCCAGTTTTAGGCGGTCTGGGCTGGTCTGTTCCGGTTTGATCCGATGTTAGCCGGTCCGGGCCAGTCTGATTCGGTTTGATCCGGTCTCATCCGGTCAAAAACCGGTTTCAGACGGTCTGTTGTGGTTTGAGCAGGTCAAAACCGGTTTGAGCCGGTCAAAACCGGTTTGAACCGGTCTGGTCTGGTTTGAGCCAGTCAAAACCGGTTTGTGCGGGTCTGGTCTGGTTTGAGCTGGTCAAAATAGGTTTGAGCCAGTTTGCACCGGTTTTAGGTGGTCTGGGCCGTTCTGGTCCGGTTTGATCCTGTCTCATATGGTCAAAATCGGTTTCAGCCGGTCAAAACCTATTTGAGCCGGTCTGGTGTGGTTTGAACTGGTCAAAACCGGTTTGAGGCGCCTGGTCTGGTTAGAGCTGGTCAAAAGCGATTTCAGCCGGTCTGGTCTGGTTTGAGCCGGTCAAAATAGGTTTGAACGGGTTTGGCCCAGTTTTAGGCGGTCTGGGCCGGTCTGGTCTGGTTTGATCCGGTTTTAGCCGTTCTGGACCCGTCTGGTCCGGTTTGATACGGTCTCATCTGGTCAAAATCGGTTTCAGCCAGTCAAAACCTGTTTGAGCCGGTCTGGTGTGGTTTGAGCCAGTCAAAACCGGTTTGAGCCGGTCAAAACCGGTTCGAGCCATTCAAAAGCGGTTTGAGCTGGTCAAAACCAGATTGAACCGGTCTTTTCTGGTTTGAGCTGGTCAAAACCTGTTTGTGCCGTTCTGCTGTGGTTTTATACTGTCTCCTCTGTTCAAAACCGGTTTGTGCCAATCTGGTCTGCTTTGAGCCTGTCAAAACCAGTTTGAGTGGGTCTGCTCTGGTTTGAGCCGGTCTGGTCTGATTTGAGCTGGTCAAAACCGGCTCACGTCGGTCAAAACCGGTTTGAGCCGGTCTCGTCTGGTTTGAACCGGTCAAAACCAGTTTGTGGCCCAGTTTTATGCAGTCTGGGCCAGTCTGGTCCAGTTTGATGCGAATTTAGCTGGTCTGGGCCGGTCTGATTCGATTTGATCCAATCTCATCTGGTCATAACCGGTTTTAGCCGGTCAAAACCGGTTTCATCCGGTCTGGTGTGGTTTGAGGAGGTCAAAACCGGTTTGAGCCGGTCAAAACCGGTTTGACCTGGTCTGGTCTGATTTGAGCCGGTCTGGTATGGTTTGAGCCGGTCAAAACTGGTTCGAGCCCGTTTAAAACCGGTTTGAGCCAGTTTGATCTGGTTGAAGACAGTCAAAAGCGATTCGAGCCGGTCTGAGCCGGTTTGATCCGGTTTAGTACGGTGTAATCAGGTCAAAACCGGTTTGAGCTGGTGAAATCCGGTTTTAGCCGATGAAAACTGGTTTGAGCGGGTCAAAACTGGATTGAGCCAGTGAAAACCGGTTTGAGCCGGTCTGGCCCGGTTTTAGCCGGTCTGGGCCGGTCTTTTCCGGTTTGATGCGGCTTGAGCCGGTCTGGTCCGGTTTGATCCGGTCTCATCCGGTCAAAACCAGTTTGAGCCGGTCTGGTCTTGTTTGAGACGGTCTGGTCTGGTTTGAGGCGGTCGAAACCTGTTTGAGCCGGTTTGGTCTGGTTTTAGCCGGTCTGGGCTGGTCTGGTCCAGTTTGATGCGGTTTGGGCCGGTCTGGTCGGGTTTGATCCGGTCTCATCTGGTCAAAACCCGTTTCAGCCGGTCTGGTCTCGTTTGGACTGGATAAAATCGGTTTGAGACGGTTTGGCCTTGTTATAGCCGGTCTGGGCCGGTCTGGTCCGGTCTGATCCGGTTTCAGCTGGTCTGGGCCGGTCGAGTCCGGTTTGATCTGGTTTGAGCTGGTCTGGTCCTGTTTGATCCGGTCTCATCCGGTCAAAACCGCTTTCAGCCGGTCTGGTCTGGTTTGAGCCAGTCAAAACCGGTTTGTCGCCCGGTTGTAGCCGGGCTGAGCCGGTCTGGTCCGGTTTGGTCCGTTTTCAGCTAGTCTGGGCCAGTCGAGTCTGGTGTGATCCGGTGAAAACCGCTTTGAGCCGGTCAAAACGGGTTTGAGCCGGTCTGGTGTGGTTTGAGGAGGTCAAAACCGGTTTGAGCCCGTCAGGTCTGGTTTGAGCCCGTCTGGTCTGGTTTGAGCCGGTCAACATGGTTCGAGCCAGTTTTGGCCCGGTTTTAGGTGGTCTGGGCCAGTCTGGTACGGTTTGATCAGATTTTAGCCGGTCTGGGCCGGTCTGATCCGGTTTGATCCAGTCTCATCCGGTCAAAACGGGTTTGAGCCGGTCAAAACCGGTTTGAGCCGGTCTGGTGTGGTTTGATCTGGTGAAAACCGGTTTGAGCTGGTCAAAACCGGATTGAGCCAGTCAAAACCGGTTTGAACCACTCTGGTCTGGATAAAGCCTGTCAAAACCGATTCGAGCCTGTCTGAGCCGGTCTGGTCCGGTTTGATCCGATCTCATCTGGTCAAAACCGCTTTGAGCCGGTCTGGTCTTGCTTGAGCCGGTCTGGTATTGTTTGAGCCGGTCTGGACTGGTTTGAACCGGTCAAAACAAGTTTTTGGCCCAGTTTTAGGCGGTCTGGGCCGGTCTGATTCGGTTTGATCCGGTCTCATTTGGTCAAAATCGGTTTTAGCTGGTCAAAACAGGTTTCAGCCGGTCTGCTGTGGTTTGAGCAGGTCAAAACCGGTTTGAGCCGCTCTGGTCTGGTTTGAGCTGGTCAAAACTGGCTCAGGACGGTCAAAACAGATTTGAGCCGGTCTGGTCTGGTTTGAGCCGGTCAAAACCGGTTTGTGGCCCGGTTTTAGCCGGTGTGGCCCGGTCTGGTCCGGTTTACTCTGGGTTCAGCTGTTCTGGGATGGTCTGGTGCGGTTTCATCCGGTTTTAGCCGGTCTGGTCCGGTTTTATCCAGTCTCATCGAGTCAAAACCGGTTTTAGCCAGTCTGGTCTGGTTTGAGCCAGTCAAAATAGGTTTGAGCCGGTTTGGACCGGTTTTAGGTGGTTTGGGCCAGTCTGGTCCCGTTTGATCCGGTTTGAGCCGGTCTGGTCTGGTTTGAGCCGGTCAAAACCGGTTTTTGCGGGTCTGGTCTGGTTTGAGCGGGTCAAGATAGGTTTGAGCCGGTTGGGCATGGTTTTAGGCGGTCTGGGCCGGTCTGGTCCGGTTTGATCTGGTTTTAGCTGGTCTGGACCCGTCTGGTCCGGTTTGATACGGTCTCATCCGGTCAAAATCGGTTTCAGCTGGTCAAAACCGGTTTGAGCCGGTCTGGTGTGGTTTGAGCCAGTCAAAACTGGTTCGAGCCGTTCAAAACCGGTTTGAGCTGGACAAAACCGGATTGAACGGGTCTGGTCTGGTTTGAGCTGGTCAAAACCGGTTTGAGCCATTCAAAACCGGTTTGAGCTGGTCTGGTCTGGTTTTATCCGGTCTGGTATGGTTTGAGCCGGTCAAAACCGTCTCAGTTCTGTCAAAACCGGTTTGAGCTGGTCTCGTCTGCTTTGAACTGGTCAAAACCGGTTTGTGGCCCAGTGTTATGCGGTCTGGGCCGGTCTGGTCCGGTTTGATCAGATTTTAGCCGGTCTGGGATGGTCTGATTCGGTTTTATCCGGTCTCATCCGGTCAAAACCGGTTTTAGCCGGTGAAAAACGGTTTCAGCCGGTCTGGTGTGGTTTGAAAAGGTCAAAAGCGGTTTGAGCCGGTCAAAACCGGTTTGAGCCCCTCTGGTCTCGTTTGAGCGGGTCAAAACCGATTCGAGCCGGTCAAAACCGGATTGAGCTGGTTTGGTCTGGTTGAAGTCAGTCAAAACCGATTCGAGCCTGTCTGAGCCGGTCTGGCCCGGATTGAACCGTTCTAATCAGGTCAAAACCGGTTTGAGCCGGTGAAAACCGGTTTTAGCCGGTCTGGAGTGGTTTGAGCCGGTCAAAACCGGATGGAGCCAGTCAAAACTGCTTTGAACCGGTCTGGTCTGGTTTGAGCCGGTCAAAACCGGTTTGAGCCGGTCTGGCCCGGTTTTAGCCCATCTGGGCCGGTCTGGTCCTGTTTGATCCGGTTTCATCAGGTCTGGGCCTGTCTGGTCCGCTTTGATCCGGTGTGAGCCAGTCTGGGCCGGTTTGATCTGGTGTCATCGGGTCTGGGCCTGTCTGGTCCGCTTTGATCCGGTGTGAGCCGGTCTGGTCCGGTTTGAGCCGGTCTGGTCTGGTTTGAGCCGGTCAAAATCGGCTCCGGCCGGTGAAAACCGGTTTGAGCCGGTCTGGTCCGGTTTGAGCCGGTCAAAACCGGTTTGTGGCCCGGTTTTAGCCGGTCTGGATGGTCTGGTCCGGTTTGCTCCGGTTTGCTCCGGCTTCAGCTGTTCTGGGTCTTTCTGGCACGGTTTCATCCAGTTTCAGCTGGTCCGGTCCGGTTTTATCCTGTCTCATCCGGTCAAAACCGGTTTTTGCCAGTCTGGTCTGGTTTGAGCCGGTCAAAACCAGTTTCAGCCGGTCTGGTCTGGTTTGAGCCGTTCTGGTCTGGTTTGAGCCAATCAAAACCGGCTAAGGTCGCTCAAAACCAGTTTGAGCTGATCTGGTCCAGTTTGAACCGGTCAAAATCGGCTTGTGGCCCAGTTTTAGGCGATCTGGGCCGGTCTGGTCCAATGTGATCCGATTTTAGCCCGTCAGGGCGGGTCTGATTCGGTTTGATCTGGTCTCATCCGGTCAAAACCGGTATTAGCCGGTCAAAACCGGTTTCAGCCAGTCTGGTGTGGTTTGAGCAGGTCAAAACCGGTTTGAGCCAGTCTGGTCCGGTTTGAGGCGGTCTGGTCTGGTTTGAACTGGCCAAACCCGGCTCAGGCTGGTCAAAACTGGTTTGAGCCGGTCTGGGCCGGTCTGGTCCGGTTTGCACCGGCTTCAGCTCTTCTGGTCCGGTCTGGTGTGGTTTCATCCGGTTTGTGCCGGTCTGGTCCGGTTTTATTCTGTCTCATCCAGTCAAAACCGGTTTGAGCTGGACTGGTCTGGTTTGAGCCGATCAAAACCGGTTTGATCCAGTCTGCTCTGGTTTGAGCCGGTCTGGTCTCGTTTGAGCCGGTCAAAACCTGAATGAGCTGGTTTGGCCCGGTTTTAGCCTGTCTGGGCCGGTCTGGTTCGGTTTGAGCCGGTTTGAGCTGATTTGTGCCGGTCTGGTCCGGTATGATCCGGTTTGAGAAGGTCTGGTCCGGTTTCATCTGGTCTAATCCTGTCAAAACCGGTTTGAGCTGGTCAGGTCTGCTTTGAGCCGGTCAAAACAAGTTAGAGCTGGTCTGGTCTGGTTTGAGCCGGTCAAAAGAGGTTTGAGCTGGTTTGGCCCGTTTTTAGGCGGTCTGGGGCGCTGGGGTCCTGTTTGATCCGGTTTGAGCTGGCCTGGTCTCGTTTTAGCCGGTCAAAACCAGTTTGAGACGGTCTGGTCTGGTTTGAGCCGGTCAAAATAGGTTTGAGCGGGTTTGGCCTGGTTTTATGCGGTCAGGGCCAGTCTGGTCTGGAATGATCCTGTTTTAGCCGGTCTGGGCCCGTTTGGTGCGGTTTGATCCGGTCTCATCCGGTCAAAATCGGTTTCAGCTGGTCAAAACCGGTTTGAGTCGGTCTCGTGTGATTTGAGCCGGTCAAAACCGGTTTGTGGCTGTCAAAACCGGTTCGAGCCGTTCAAAATCGGTTTGAGACGGTCAAAATCGGATTGAACCGGTCTGGACTGGTTTGAGCCGGTCAAAAGCGGTTCGAGCCGGTCAAAACCGGTTTGAGCCGGTTTTGTCTGGTTGAAGCCAGTCTAAACCGATTCGAGCCTGTCTGAGCCTGTCTGGTCCGGTTTGATCCGGTTTAATCAGGTCAAAACCGGTTTGAGCCGGTGAAAACCGGTTTTAGCCAGTCTGGAGTGGTTTGAGCCAGTCAAAACCGGTTTGAGCCCATCAAAACCGGATTGAGCCAGTCAAAACCGGTTTGAACCGGTCTGGTCTGGTTTGAGCCGGTCAAAACCGTTTTGAGCTGGTCTGGCCCGGTTTTAGCCGGTCTGGGCCGGTCTGGCCCTGTTTGATCCGGTTTCAGCCTTTCTGGGCCTGTCTGGTCTGGTTTGATCCGGTGTGAGCCGGTCTGGTCCTGTTTGATTCGGTGTCATCCGTTCAAAACCGGTTTGAGCCGGTCTGGTCCGGTTTGAGCCGGTCTGGTCTGGTATAAGCCAGTCAATACCAGCTCAGGCTGGTCAAAACCGGTTTGTGCCGGTCTGGTCTGGTTTGAGCCACTCAAAACCGGTTTGTGGCCCACTTTTGGCCGATCTGGCCCCGTGTGGTCCGGTTTGCTCGGGCTTCAGCTGTTCTGGGCCGGTCTGCTGCGGTTTCATCCGGTTTGAGCCGGTCTGGTCTTGTTTTATCCTGTTTCATCCGGTCACAACCGGTTTGAGCCAGTCTCTTCTAGTTTCAGCCGGTCAAAACCGGTTTGAGGCAGTGTGGTCTGGTTTGAGCCGGTCTGGTCTGGTTTGAGCCAGTCAAAATCTGATTGAGCCGGATTGACCCGGTTTTAGCCTGTCTGGGTCAGTCTGGTTCGGTTTGAGCCAGTTTGAGCTGGTTTGTGCCGGTCTGGTCCGGTATGATCCGGTTTGAGAAGGTCTGGTACGGTTTGATCCAGTCTAATCCGATCAAAACCGGTGTGAGCCAGTCAGGTCTGGTTTGAGCCAGTCAAAACAGGTTCAAGTCGGTCTGGTCTGGTTTGAGCTGGACAAAATAGGTTTGAGCCGGTTTGGCCCGGTGTTAGGCGGTCTGGGCTGGTCTGGTCTGGTTTGATCCGGTTTGAGCCGGTCTGGTCTGGTTTGAGCCGGTCAAAACCAGTTTGAGCCGGTCTGGTCTGGTTTGAGCCGGTCAAAACCAGTTTGAGCCGTTCTGGTCCGGTTTGATCCGGTTTTAGCCGGTCTAGGCCCGTCTTGTCCGGTTTGATCCAGTCTCATATGGTCAAAATCGGTTTCAGCCGGTCAAAACAGGTTTGAGCCTGTCTGGTGTGGTTTGATCCGTTCAAAACCGGTTAGATCCGGTCAAAATCGCTTCGAGCTGTTCAAAACCGGTTTGACCCGGTCAAAACCGGATTGAACCGGTCTGGTCTGGTTTGAGCCAGTCAAAACCGGTTTGAGCCTATCTGGTCTGGTTTCAAACGGTCTGGTCGGGTTTGAGACGCTCAAAACCACCTTAGGTCGGTCAAAACCGGTTTGAGCTGGTCTGGTCTGGTTAGAACCTGTTCAAAACCGGTTTGTGGCCCAGTTTTAGGCGGTCTGGGTCGGTCTGGTCCGGTGTCATCCGATTTTCGCCGGTCTGGGCCGGTCTGATTTGGTTTGATCCGGTCTCATTCGGTCAAAACCGGTTTTAGTGTGTCAAAACCGATTTCTGCCGGTCTGGTGTGGTTTTGTCAGGTCAAAACTGGTTTGAGCCCGTCAGGTCGGGTTTGAGACGGTCAGGTCTGTTTTGAGCCGGTCAAAATAGGATTGAGCCAGTTTGGCACGGTTTTAGACGATCTGGGCCAGTCTGGTCTGGTTTGATCCGGTTTGAGCTGGTCTGGTCTGGTTTGAGCCAGTGAAAACCGGTTTGAGCCGGTCTGG
Organism: Chlorocebus sabaeus; assembly: GCF_047675955.1. Classification (NCBI taxonomy): domain Eukaryota; kingdom Metazoa; phylum Chordata; class Mammalia; order Primates; family Cercopithecidae; genus Chlorocebus; species Chlorocebus sabaeus. The sequence continues at coordinate 213,881 of NW_027327740.1, read as the reverse complement.
TCTGGTTTGAGCCGGTTTGGTCTGGTTTAAGCAGGTCAAAACCGCTTCGAGCCGGTCAAAACCGGTTTGAGCCGGTTTGGTCTCGTTGAAGCCAGTCAAAACCGAATCGAGCCTGTCTGAGCCGGTCTGGCCCGGTTTGATCCGGTCTAATCAGGTCAAAACTGTTTTGAGCCAGTGAAAACCGGTATTAGCCGGTCTGGAGTGGTTTGAGCCGGACAAAACCGGTTTGAGCCGGTCAAAACCGAATTGAGCCCATCAAAACCGGTTTGAACCGGTCTGGTCTGATTTGAGCTGATCAAAACCGGCTTGAGCCAGTCTGGCCCGGTTTTAGCCGGTGTGGACCAATCTGGTCCGGTTTGATCCGGTTTCAGCCGGTCTGGGCCTGTCTGGTCTGGTTTAATTCGATGTGAGCCGGTCTGGTCCTCTTTGATCCGGTGTCTTCCGGTCAAAACCGGTTTGAGCCCGTCTGGTCCGGTTTGAGCCAGTCTGCTCTGGTTTGAGCCGGTCAAAACCGGTTTGTGGCCCAGTTTTAGCTGCTCTGGGCCGGTCTGGTCCGGTTTCATACAGTTTCAGCTGGTCTGGGCTGGTCGAGTCTGGTTTGATCTGGTCCAAACCACTTTGAGCCTGTCAAAACCGCTTTGAGCCGGTCTGGTCTGGTTTGAGCCGATAAAAACCGGCTAGGTCAGTCAAAACCGGTTTGGGCCAGTCTGGTCTGGTTTGAACCGGTCAAAACCGGTTTGTGGCCCAGTTTTAGGCGGTCTGGGCCGGGCTGGTCCGTTTTGATCCGATTTTAGCCTTTCTGGGCTGGTCTGATTTGGTTTGATCCGGTCTCATCCGGTCAAAACCGGTCTCATCTGGTGAAAACCAGTTTCAGCCGGTCGGGTGTGGTTTGAGCAGGTCAAAACCGGTTTGAGCTGGTCTGGTCTGGTATGAGCCGGTCCGGTCTGGTTTAAGACGGTGAAAACCGATTCGAGCCTCTCTGAGCCGGTCTGGTCCGGTTTGATCCGGTCTAATCAGGTCAAAACCGTTTTGAGCTGGTGAAAACCGGTTTTATCCGGTCTGGAGTTGTTTGAGCCGGTCAAAACCGGAATGAGCCAGTCAAAACCGGTTTGAACCGGTCTGGTCTGGTTTGAGCTGCTCTGGCCCGGTTTGAGCCGGTCTGGCCCGGTTTTAGCCGGTCCAGGCCGGTCTCTTCCTGTTTGATCCAGTTTCAGCCGGTCTGGGCCTGTCTGGTCCATTTTGATTCGGTGTGAGACGGTGTGCTCCGGTTTGAGACGGTGTCATCCGGTCAAAACCGGTTTGAGCCAGTCTGGTCCGGTTTGAGCCAGTCTGGACTGGTTTGAGCCGGTCAAAATTGGTTCAGGCTGGTGAAAACCGGTTTGTGGCCCGGTTTCAGCCGGTCTCGGCCTGTCTGCTCCGGTTTTTTCTGGTTTCAGCTGGTCTGGGCCAGTCGAGTCTGGTTTGATCTGGTCAAAACCGCTTTGAGCCGGTCAAAACCGGTTTGAGTCCGTCTGGTCTGGTTTGAGTCGGTCAAAACCGGATCAGGTTGGTCAAAACCGGTATGAGCCTGTCTGGTCTGCATTGAACCTGTCAAAACCGGTTTGTGGCCCAGTTTAAGGCGGTCTGGGCCAGTCTAGTCTGGTTTGATCTTATTTTAGCCGTTCTGGGCAGGTCTGATTCAGTTTATCCGGTCTCATCCGGTCAAAACCGGTTTTAGCCGGTCAAAACCGACACGAGCCGTTCAAAACCGGATTGAGCCGTTCAAAACCGGATTGAACCGGTCTGGTCTGGTTTGAGCCGGTAAAAACCGCTATGAGCCGGTCAAAACCTGTTTGAGATGGTCTGATCTGGTTTTAGACTTCTGGTCTGTTGAGCTGGTCAAAACTGGTTTGTGGCCTAGATTTAGGCAGTCTGGGCCGGTCTGGTCACTTTGAAAATTCCACAAGAACATACTTAGCGAAAGGCTACTTGAGGGGAAAGCTTTAACTCTGTGAGATGAATTAACAGAACACAAAGCCGTTTCTCAGACAGCTTCTTTCCATTTTCTAATGGAAGAGATTCACTTTTTCACCATAGCCCTCTATGGGCTTCCAAATATCACTTTGCAAATTCCACAAAAACAGTCTTAGCGAAGGGCTTCTTGAGGGGAAAGCTGTAACTCTGTGAGATGAATTACAGAACACAAAGAAGTTTCTCAGAATACTTCTTTCAAGTTTTTAAATGAAGATAATTAGTTTTTCACAATAGCCCTCTATAGAATTCTGAATATCACTTTGCAAATTAAACAAGAACAGTTTTAGCGAAGGCTTCTTGAGGGGAAAGCTGTAACTCTGTGAGATGAATTAAGAGAACACAAAGCCGTTTCTCAGAAAACTTCTTTCAAATTTTTAGCTGAAGATATTTCCTTTTTAACCATATCCCTCTAAGGGCTTCCAAATATCAGCTTTCAAATTCCACAAGAACAGTCTTAGTGAAAGACTTCTTGAGGGGAATGCTGTAACTCTGTGAGATGAAATAACAGAACACAAAGCAGTTTATCAGAAAGCTTCTTTCAGGTTTTTAACTGAAGATATTTACTTTTTCACAATAGGCGTCTCTAGGGTACCAAATATCACTTTGGAAATTCCACAAGAACAGTCTTAGTGTAGGACTTCTTGAGGGGAAAGCTTTAACTCTGTGAGATGAATTAACAGAACACAAAGAAGTTTCTAAGAACCTTCTTTTCAGTTTTTATCTTAGGATATTTCCTTTCTAACCATAGCCCTCTATGGGCTTCCCAATATCACTTTGCAAATTCTGCAAGAACAGACTTAGCGAAAGGCTTCTTGAGGGGAAATCTGTTACGCTGTGAGATGAATTACCAGAATATGAAGCAGTTTTTCAGAAAACTTCTTTCCAGTTTTTAATGAAGATATTTTCTTTTTCACCATCGCCCTCTATGGTCTTCCAGATATCACTTTGAATATTACACAAGAACAGTCTTAGTGAACGGCTTCTTGAGGGGAAAGCTGTAACACTGTGAGATGAATTAACAGAACACAAAGCATTTTCACAGAAAGCTTCTTTAAGATTTTTATCTGAGGACATTTACTTTTTCACCATATCCCTCTAGGGTCTTCCAAATATCACTTTGCAAATTCCACAAGAACAATGTTAGTGAAAGACTTCTTGAGGGGAAAGCTGAAACACTGTGAGATGAATTAACAGAACACTAAGACGTTTCTCAGAAAGCTTCTTCCAGTTTTTAATGAAGGCACATCCTTTTTCACCATAGCCCTAATTGGGCTTTCAAATATCACATTGGAAATTCCACAAGAGCAGACTTAACGAAAGGCTTCTTGAGAGGAAATCTGTAACTCTGTGAGATGAATTTAGAGAACACAAAGCCGTTTCTAAGAAAGATCCTTTGCAGTTTTTAACTGAAGATATTTCCATTTTCACCATAGCCCATTATGGGCTTCCAAATATCACTTTTTAAATTCCAAAAGAACAGTCTTAGGGAAAGCCTTCTTGAGGTGAAAGCTGTAACACTGAGAGATGAATGGACAGAACACAAAGCAGTTTCTCAGAAAGCTTCTTTCCAGTTTTTAACAGAAGATATTTTCTTTTTCACCTCAGCCTTGTATGGGCTTCCAAATGTCACTTTGCAAATTCCACAAGAACAGTCTTAGCGAAAGGCTTCTTGAGAGAAAAGCTAAAACTCTGTGAGAAGAATTAACAGAACACAAAGCAGTTTCTCAGAAAGCTTCTTTCCAGTTTTTAACTGAAGATATTTTCTTTTTCACCATAACCCTCTATGGGCTTCCAAATATCACTTTGCAAATTCCACAAGAACAGTATTAGCGAAAGGCTTCTTGAGGGAAAAGCTGTAACTCTGTGAGATGAATTAACAGGAAACAAAGCAGTTTCTCAGAAAGCTTCTTTGCACTTTTTAACTGAAGATATATCATTTTTCACCATAGCCCTCTATGGGATTCCAAATATCACCTTGCAAATTCCACAAGAACAGTCTTAGTGAAAGGCTTCTTGAGGAGAAAGCTGTAACTGTGTGAGATGAATTAACAGAACACAAAGCAGTTTCCCGGAAAGGTTATTTCCAGTTTTTAACGAAAGAGATTTCCTTTTTCACCATAGCCCTCTGTGGGCTTCCAAATATCTCTTTGCAAATTCCACAAGAACAGTCTTATCGAAAGTCTTCTTGAGGGGAAAGCTGTAGCTCTGTGAAATGAATTAACAGAACACAAAGCAGTTTCTCAGAAGGATTCTTTCCAGTTTTTAAATAAATATATTTCCTATATCACCATAGACCTCTATGGGCTTCCAAATCTCACTTTGTAAATTTTGCAAGAAGAGTCTTAGCGAAAGGTTTCTTGAGGGGAAAGCTGTGTCTCTGTGAGTTGAATTAAAGGAACACAAAGCAGTTTTCCCAAAAGCTTCTTTTCAGTTTTTATCTAAGTATATTTCCTTTCTCACGACAACGCCCTATGGGCTTCCAAATATCACTTTTAAATTCCACAAGAAAAGACTTAGCGAAAGGCTTCTCCAGGGGAAAGCTGTAACTCTTTTAGATGAAATAACAGAACACAAAACAGTTTCTCAGAAAGCTTCTTTCCGGTTTTTAAATTAAGATATCACCTTTTTCAGCATAGACCTCTATAGGCTTCCAAATATCACTTTGAAAATTCCACAAGAACAGTCTTAGCCAAAGGCTTCTTGAGGATAAAGCCTTAACTCTGTGAGATGAATTAACAGAACACAAAGCCGTTTCTCAGAAAGCTTCTTTCCAGTTTTTAACTGAAGATAATTCCTTTTTCACAATATCCCTCTTTAGGCTTACAAATATCACTTTGCAAATTCCACAATAACAGTCTTAGCGAAAGTCTTCTTGAGGTGAAAGTTGTAACTCTGTGAGATAAATTGACAGAACACAAAGCAGTTTCTCATAAAGCTTCTTTCCAGTTTTTAACAGAAGATATTTCCTTTTTCACTTTAGCCCTCTATGGGCTTCCAAATATCACTTTGCAAATTACACTAGAACAGTCTTAGTGAAAGGCTTCTTGAGGGGAGAGCTGTAACTTTGTGAGATGAATTAACAGAACACAAAGCAGTTTCTCAGAAAGCGTCTTTCCACTTTTTAACTGAAGATATTTCCTTTTTCACCATAGCCCTCTACGCGCTTCCAAATATCACTTTCCAAATTCCACAAGAACAGTCTTAGCGAAAGGCTTCTTGAAGGGAAAGCTGTGACTCTGTGAGATGAATTATGAGAACACAAAGCCGTTTTTCAGAAAGCTTCTTTCCAGTTTTTAACGGAAGATATTTCCTTTCTCACCATAGCCCTATAGGGGCTTCCGAATATCACTTTGCAAATTCCACAAAAACAGTCTTAGTGAAAGGCTACTTGAAGGGAAAGCTGTAACTCAGTGAGATGAATTAACAGAACACAAAGCAGTTTCTCAAAAACCTTCTTTTCAGCTTTTATCTTAGGATACTTTCTTTTTCACCACAGCTCTCTATGGGCATCCAAATATCACTTTTAAAATTCCACAAGAACAATCTTAGTGAAAGGCTTCTTGAGGGGAAAGCTTAACTCTGTGAGATGAATTAACAGAACACAAAACAGTTTCTCAGAAAGATTCTTTCCAGTTTTTAACTGAAGATACTTACTTTTTCACCATAGCCCTCTATGGGCTTCCAAATATCACTTTATAAATTCCAGAAAAAGAGTCTTAGCGAAAGGCTACTTGAGGGGAAAGCTGTACCTCTCTGAGATGAATTAACAGAATACCAAGCCGTTTCTCAGAAAGCTTCTTTCCAGTTTTTAACTGAAGATATTTCCTTTTTCAGCATAGCCCTCTCTGGGCTTCCTAATATCAATTTGCAAATTCCACAATAACAGTATTAGCGAAAGGCTTCTTGAGAGCAAAGCTATAACTCTGTGAAATGAATTAACAGAACACAAAACAGGTTCTCAGAAAGCTTATTTCCAGTTTTTAACTGAAGATATTTTCTTTTTCACCTTAACCCTCTACGGGCTTCCAAATATCACTTTGTAAATTCCACAAGAAACGTCTTAGCGAAATGCTTCTTGAGGGAAAAGCTGTAAATCGGTGAGATGAATTAACAGAACACAACGCAGTTTCTCAGAAAGCTTCTTTCCACTTTTTAACTGAAGATATTTCCTTTTTCATCCTAGCCCTCTATCGGCTTCCAAATATCACCTTGAAAATTCCACAAGAACAGTCTTAGCTAAAGGCTTCTTGAGGGGAAAGCTGTAAATCTGTGAGATCAATTAACAGAAAACTAAGCCGTTTCTCAGAAAGCTTCTTTCCAATTTTTAACGGAAGTCATTTCCTTTTTCACCATAGCCCTCATTAGGCTTCCAAATATCACTTTGCAAATTCCACCAGAAAAGTCATAGGGAAAGGCTTCTTGAGGGAAAACCTGTAACTCTGTGTGATGAGCTACCAGAACACATAGCAGTTTCTCAGAATGTTTCTTCCCAGTTTTTAACGGAAGATATTTACTTTTTCATCATAGCCCTGTATGGGCTTCCAAATATCACTTGGCAAATTCCACAAGAACAGTCTTAGCCAAAGGCTTCTTGAGGGGAAAGCTGTAACTCTCTCAGATGAATTAACAGAACACAAAGCCGTTTCTCAGAAAGCTTTTTTCCAGTTTTTATCGGAAGAGATTTCCTTTGTCACCATAGCCCACAAGGGGCTTCCAAATAACACTTTGGAAATTTCACAAGAAGAGTCTTATCAAAAGGCTTCTTGAGGGGAAAGCTGTAATTCTGTGAGATGAATTAAGAGAACACAAAGCCATTTCTCAGAAAGCTTCTTTGCAGTTTTTAACTGAAGATATTTCCTTTTTCACCATCGCCCTCTATGGGCTTCCAAATATCACTTTTTAAATTCCACCAGAGCAGTCTTAGCGAAAGGCTTCTTGAGGAGAAAGCAGTAAGTATGTGAGATGCATTGACAGATCACAAAGCAGTTTCTCAAAAAGCTTCTTTCCACTTTTTAACTGAAGACATTTCCTTTTTCAACTTAGCCGTCTATGGGGTTCCAAATATCACTTTGCAAATTCCACAAGAACAGTCTTAGCGAAAGGTTTCTTGAGGGAAAAGCTGTAACTCTGTGAGATGAATTAACAGAACAAGAAGGAGTTTCTCAGAAAGCTTCTTTCTAGTTTTTAACGGAAGAGATTTTCTTTTTCACCATACCCCTCTGTGGGCATCCAAATATCACTTTGCAAATTCCACAAGAACAATCTTAGAGAAAGGCTTCTTGAGGGGAAAGCTTTAACTCTGTGAGATAAATTAACAGAACACAAAGAAGTTTCTCAGAAAGCTTCTTTCCAGTTTTGAAATGAAGATATTTCCTTTTTCACCATAGCCCTCTCTGGGCTTCCAAATATCACTTTGCAAATTCCACAACAACAGTCTTAGCGAAAGGCTTCTTGAGGGGAAAGTTGTAGCTCTGTGAGATGAATTAACAGAACACAAAGCAGTTTCTCAGAAAGCTTCTTTCCAGTTTTTAACTGAAGATATTTCCTTTTTCACCATAGCCCTCTCAGGGCTTCCAAATATCATTTTGCAAATTCAACAAGAACAGTCTTATAGAAAGGCCTCTTGAGGGGAAAGCTGTAACTCTGAGAGACGAATTAACAGAACACAAAGCAGTTTCTCATAAAGCTTCTTTCCAGTTTTTAACAGAAGATATTTCCTTTTTCACCTTAGCCCTCTCTGGGCTTCCGAATATCACTTTGCAAATTCCACAACAGTCTTAGTGAAAGGCTTCTTGAGAGGAAAGCTATAACTCTGTGAGATGAATTAACAGAACCCAAAGCAGTTTCTCATAAAGCTTCTTTTCAGTTTTTATCTTAGGATATTTCCTTTTTCACCTTAGCCCTCTATGGGCTTCCAAATATCACTTTTTAAATTCCACAAGAACAGTCTTAGGGAAAGGCTTCTTGAGGGCAAAGCTGTAACTCTGTGAGATGAATTAACAGAAAACAAAGCCGTTTCTCATAAAGGTTCTTTCCAGTTTTTAACGGAATTGATTTCCTTTTTCACCTTAGCCCTCTATGGGCTTCCAAATATTACTTTGCAAATTCCACAAGAACAGGCTTAGCGAAAGGCTTTTGAGGGGAAAGCTGTAACTCTGTGAGATGAATTAAGAGAACACAAAGCCGTTTCTCAGAAAGCTTCTTTCCAGTTTTTAACGGAAGATATTTCCTTTCTTACCTTAGCCCTCTATGGGCTTCCAAATATCACTTTTTAAATTCCACAAGAACAGTCTTAGCGAAAGGCTTCTTGTTTGGAATGTTGTAACTCTGTGAGATGAATTAACAGAACACAAAGAAGTTTCTCAGAAAGCTCCTTTCCAGTTTTTAACTGAAGATATTTCCTTTTTAACTTTAGCCTTCTATGGGCCTCCAAATATCACTTTTTAAAATCCACAAGAACAGCCTAAGCAAAAGAATACTTGAGAGAAAAGCTATAACACTCTAGATGAATTAACAGAACACAAAGCAATTTATCAAAAATCTTTTTTTCAGTTTTTATCTTAGGATATTTCCTTTTTCACCTTAGCCCTCTATGGGTTTACAAATATCACTTTTTAAATTCCTCAAGAACAGTCTTAGAGAAAGGCTTTTGAGGGGAAAGCAGTAACTCTATGAGATGAATTAACAGAACACAAAGCATTTTCTCAGAAAGCTTCTTTCCAGTTCTTAACTGAATATATTTCCTTTTTCTCCATAGCCCTCTATGGGCTTCGAAATATCACTTTGCAAATTCCAAAAGAACAGTCTTAGCGAAAGGCTTCTTGAGGTGAAAGCTGTAACTCTGTGAGATGAACTGATAAAAAACAATGCAGTTTCTCAAAAAACGTCTTTCCAGTTTTTATCTGAAGATATTTAGTTTTTCACCATAGCCCTCTATGGGCTTCCAAATATCAATTTGCAAATTCCACAAGAACAGCCTTAGCGAAAGGCTTCTTGAGGGGAAAGCTGTAACTCTGTGAGATGAATTAATAGAATACAAAGCAGTTTCTCAGAAAGATTCTTTCCACTTTTTAACTGAAGATATTTCCTTTTTCACCATAGCCCTCTAAGGACTTCCAAATATCATTTTGCAAATTCCAAAGAACAGTCTTAGCGAAATGCTTCTTGAGGGGAAAGCTGTAACTCTGTGAGATGAATTAAAAGAACACAAAGCCGTTTCGCAGAAAGCTTCTTTCCAGTTTTTAATGGAAGAGATTTACTTTTTCACCATAGCCCTCTATGGGCTTCCAAATATCACTTTGCAAATCCCACGAGAACAGTCTTAGCAAAAGGGTTCTTGAGGGGAATGCTGTAACTCTGTGAGATGAAATAAGAGAACACAAATCCGTTTCTCAGAAAGCTTCTTTCCACTTTTTAACTAAAGTGATTTCCTTTTTCAGCATAGACCTCTATGGGCTTCCAAATATCACTTTGCCAATTACACAATAACTTTCTTAGCGAAAGGCTTCCTGAGGGGAAAGGTGTAACTCTGTGAGATGAATTAACAGAACACAAAGCAGTTTCTCAAAAACCTCCGTTCCAGTTTTTAACTGAAGTTACTTTCTTTTTCACCGTAGCCCTCTATGGACTTCCAAATATTACTTTGCAAAATTCACAAGAACAGTCGTAGCAAAAAGGTTCTTGATAGGAACGCTATAACACTGTGAGATGAATTAACAGAACACAAAACAGTTTCTCAGAAAGATTCTTTACAGTTTTTAACTGAAGATATTTTCTTTTTGACCATAACCCTCAATGGGCATCCAAATATCATTTTGCATGTTCCACAAGAACAGTCTTAGCCAAAGATTTCTTGAGGGGAAAGCTGTAACTCTCTGAGGTGAATTAACAGAACACAAAGCAGTTTCTCAGAAAGCTTCTTTTCAGTTTTTATCTTAGGATATTGCTTTTTCACCATATCCCTTCATGGGCTTCCAAATATCACTTTGCAAATTCCATAAGAACAGTGTTAGCGAAAGGCTTCTTGAGGGGAAACTTGCAACTCTGTGAGATGTATTAACAGAACCGAAAGCAGTTTCTCAGAAATCTTCTTTCCAGTTTTCTACGGAAGATATTTCCTTTTTTACCATAGCCCTCTATGGGCTTCCAAATATCACTTTGCAAATTCCACAAGAACTGTCTCAGGGAAAGTCTCCTTGAGGGGAGAGCTGTAATTCTGTGAGATGAATTAATAGAACACAAAGCAGTTTCTCAGAAAACTTCTTTCCAGTTTTTAACGGAAGAAATTTCCCTTTTCACCATAGCCCACTATGGGCTTCCAAATATTACTTTGCAAATTTCACAAGAACAGTCTTAGCGAAAGGCTTCTTGAGAAAGGCTTCTTGAGGGGAAAGCAGTAACTCTCTGAATTGAATTCACAGAACACAAAGCAGTTTCTCAGAAAGCTTCTTTTCAGGTTTTATATTAGGATAATTCCTTTTTCACCATAGCCCTCTATGGGCTTCCAAATATCACTTTGCAAATTCCACAAGAACAGTCTTAGCAAAAGGCTTCTTGAGGAGAAAGTTGTAACTCTGTGAGATGAATTAATAGAACACAAAGCAGTTTCTCAGAAAGCTTCTTTCAAGTAGTTAACTCAAGATATTTCCTTTTTGACCATAGCCCTCTACGGGCTTCGAAATATCACTTACCAAATTCCACAAGAGCAACCTTAGTGAAAGGCTTCTTGAGGAGAACGCTATAATTCTGTGAGATGAATTAACAGAACACAAAGCAGTTTCTCAGAAAGCTTCTTTCCAGTTTTTATCTGAAGATGTTTCCTTTTTCACCGTAGCCATCTATGGCTTCCAAATATCACTTTGCAAACATCACAAGAACAGTCTTCATGAAAGGTTTCTTGAGGGGAAAACTGTAACTCTGGAGATGAATTAACAGATCACAAAGCAGTTTCTCAGAAAGCTTCTTTTCGGTTTTTATCTTAGGATATTTCCATTTTCACCATAGCCCTCTATGGGCTTCTAAATATCACTTTGCAAATTCCACAAGAACAGTCCTAGCGAAATGCTTCTTGAGGAGAAAGCTTTAACTCTGTGAGTTGAATTAACAGAACACAAAGCTGTTTCTCAGAAAGCTTCTTTTCAGTTTTTATCCCAGGATATTTCCTTTTTCACCATAGCCCTCTATGGGCTTCCAAATACCACTTTGCAAATACCACAAGAACAGACTTAGCGAAAGGATTCTTCAGGGGAAAGCTGTAACTCTGTGAGATGAATTAACAGAACACAAAGCAGCTTCTAGGAAAGATTCTTTCCAGTTTTTTACAGAAGATATTTCAGTTTTCACCGTAGCCCTCTAAGGGCTTTCAAATATCACTTTGCAAATTCCAAAACAACAGTCTTAGCGAAAGGCTTCTTGAGGGTACAGCTGTGACTCTGTGAGATGAATTAACTGAACACAAAATAGTTTCTCAGAAAGCTTCTTTCCAGTTTTAAACAGAAGGTATTTCCTTTCTCAACATAGCCCTCTATAGGCTTCCAAATATCACTTTGCAAATTCCACAAGAACAGCCTTAGCGGAAGGCTTCCTGAGGGGAAAGCTGTAAGTCTGTGAGATCAATTAACAGAACACAAAGCAGTTTCTCAGAAAGCTTCTTTTCAATTTTTATCTTAGCATATTTCCTTTTTCACCATAGCCCTCTACGTGCTTCCAAATATCACTTAGCAAATTCCACAAGAACAGCCTTACGAAAGGCTTCTTGAGCAGAACGCTGTAACTCTGTGAGATGAATTAACAGAACACAAAGCAGTTTCTCAGAAAGCTTCTTTCCACTTTGTAACTGACGTTGTTTCGTTTTTCACCATAGCCTCCTATGGGCTCCCAAATATCACTATGCAATTTCCACAAGAACAGTCTCAGCGAAAGGACTCTTGAGGGGAAAGCTGTAACTCTGTGAGATGAATTAACAGAACACAAAGCAGTTTCTCAGAAAGCTTCTTTTCAGTTTTTATCTTAGGATATTTCCTTTTTTCATAGCCCTCTAAGGGCTTCTAAATATCACTTTGCAAATTTCACAAGAGCAGTCTTAGCGAAAGGCTTCTCCAGGGGAAAGCTGTAACTCTGAGAGATGAATTAACAGAACACAAAGGAGTTTCTCAGAAAGCTTCTTTCCAGTTTTTAACTGAAGATATTTCCTTCTTTACCATAGCCCTCTATAGGCTTCCAAATATCACTTTGCAAATTCCACAAGAACAGCCTTAGCGAAAGGCTTCTTGAGGGAAAAGCTGTAACTCCGTGAGATCAATTAACAGAACACAAGGCAGTTTCTCAGAAAGCTTCTTTTCAGTTTCTATGTTAGGATATCTCCTTTTTCACCATAACCCTCTACGGGTTTCCAAATATCACTTTGCAAATTCCACAAGAACAATCTTACCGAAAGGCTTCTTGGTGTGAAATATATAACTCTGTGAGATGAATTAAAAGAACACAAAGCAGTTTCTCAGAAAGCTTCTTTCCAGTTTTTAATGGAAGACAGTTACTTTTTCAACATAGCCCTCTACTTGGTTCAAAATATCACTCAGCTAATTCTACCAGAACAGTCTTTGTGAAAGACTTCTTGAGGGGAAAGTTGTAACACTGTGTGATCAATTAACGGAAAACAAACCAGTCACTCAGAACGTTTCTTTCCAGTTTTTATGTAAGTTATTTCCTTTTTCACCATAGTCCTCTATGGACTTCCAAATATCACTTTGGAAATCCCACAAGAAAAGTCTTAACAAAAGGCTTCATGAGAGGAAACTGTAAGTCTGTAAGATGATTTAACAGAACACAAAGCAGTTTCTCAGAAAGCTTCTTTCCAGTTTGTAACCGAACATATTTCGTTTTTCACCATAGCCCCCTATGGGCTTCCAAATATCACTTTGAATATTCCACCGGAACAGTCCTAGCGAAAGGCTTCTTGAGGGGAAAGCTGTAACTCTGTGAGATGAATTAACAGAACACAAAGCAGTTTCTCTGAAAGCTTCTTTCCGGTTTTTAACGAAAGAGATTTCCTTTTTCACCATAGCCCTCTGTGGACTTCCAAATATCACTTTGCCAATCCCACAAGAACAGTCTTAGCGAGTGGCTTCATGAGGGGAAAATTGTAACTCTGTAAGATGATTTAACAGAACACAAAGCAGTTTCTCAGAAAGCTTCTTTTCGGTTTTTATCTTAGGATATATACCTTTTCGCCATAACCCTCTATCGGCTTCCAATATCACTTTGCAAATTCCACAAGAACAGTCTCAGTGAACGTCTTCTTGACGGGAAAGCTGTAACTGTGTGAGATGAATTAACGAACAAAGCAGTTTCTCAGAAAGCTTCTTTTCAGTTTTTATTTTAGGACAATATCTTTTTCATCATAGCCCTATATGGGCTTCCAAATATCACCTTGCAAGTTCCACAAGAACAAAGTTAGCGAAAGGCTTCTTCAGGGGAAAGCTGTAACTCTGTGAGATGAATTAACAGAACACAAAGCAGTTTCTCAGAAAGGTTCTTTACAGTTTTTTACTGAAGATATTTCAGTTTTCACCATAGCCCTCAAAGGGCTTCCAAATATCACTTTGCAAATTCCAAAGCAACAGTCTTAGCGAAAGGATTCTTGAGGGGAAAGCTGTAAATCTTTGAGATGAATTAACAGAACACAATCAGTTTCTCAGAAATCTTCTTTTCAGTTTTTATCTTAGGATATTTCCTTTTTCCCATAGCCTTATAAGGGCTTCGAAATATCACTTTGCAAATTTCACAAAAACAGTCTTAGCGAAAGGCTTTTTGAGGGGACAGCTGTGACTCTGTGAGATGAATTAGCAGAACACAAAGCAGTTTATCAGAAAGCTTCTTTCCAGTTTTTAACTGAAGGTATTTCCTTTCTCACCATACCCCTCTATAGGCTTCTAAATATCAAATTGCAAATTCCACATGATCAGCTTTAGCAGAAGGCTTATTGAGGGGAAAGTTGTAACTCTGTGAGATCAATTAACAGAACGCAAGGCATTTTCTCAGAGAGGTTCTTTTCAGTATTTATCTTAGCATATTTCCTTTTTCACCGTAGCCCTCTATGGATTTCCAAATATCACTTTGCAAATTCCACAAGAACAGTCTTAGTGAACGGCTTCTTGAGGGAAAAGCTGTAACGCTGTGAGATGAATTAACAGAACACAAAGTAGTTTCTCAGAAAGCTTCTATCCAGTTTTTAACGGAAGATATTTCCTTTTTCTTCATAGACTTCTAACGGCTTCCAAATATCACCTTGCAAATTCCACAGGAACAGTGATAGTGAACGGCTTCTTGTGGCGAAAGCTATAACTCTGTGAGACGAATTACGAGAATACAATGCAGTTACTCAGAAAGCTTCTTTTCGGTTTTTATCTTAGGAAATTACCTTTTTCGCCATAATCCTCTATGGGCTTCCAATATCACTTTGCAAATTCCACAAGAACAGTCTCAGTGAACCGCTTCTTTAGGGGAAAGCAGTAACTCTCTGAGATTAATTAACATAACACAAAGCAGTTTCTCAGATAGTTTCTTTTCAGTTTTTCACAGAAGATATTTCCTTTTTCACCATAGCCCTCTATTGGCTTCCAAATATCACTTTGCAAATTCCACCAGAACAGTCTTAGCGAAAGGCTTCTTGAGGGGAAAGCTGTAGCTCTGTGACATGAATTAACAGAACACAAAGCAGTCCTTCAGAAAGCTTCTTTCCAGTTTTTAACGGAAGATATTTCCTTTTTCACCATAGCCCTGTATGGGCTTCCAAATATCTCTTTGCAAATTCCACAAGAACAGTATTAGAGAAAGGCTTCTTGAGGGAAAAGCTGTAACTCTGTGAGATCAATTAACGGAACACAAAGAAGTTTCTCAGAAAGCTTCTTTTCAGTTTTTATCTTCGGATACTTCCTTTTTCACCATAGCCCTCTATGGGCTTCCAAATATCACTTTGCAAATTCCACAAGCACAGTCTTAGCGAAAGGCTTCTTCAGGGGAAAGCTGTAACTCTCTGAGATGAATTAACAGAACACAAAGCAGTTTCTCAGAAAGCTTCTTTCCAGTTTTTTACCAGAGATATTTCCTTTTTTCACCATAGCCCTCTATGGGCTTCCAAATATCCCATTGCAAATTCCACAAGAACAGACTTAGCGAAAGGCTTCTTGAAGGGAAAGCTGTAATTCTGTGAGATCATTAACAGAACACAAAGCAGTTTCTCAGATACCTTCTTTTCAGTTTTTATCTTAGCATATTTCCTTTTTCAACCTAGCTCTCTATGGGCTTCCAAATATCACTTTCCAAATTCCACAAGAACAGTCTTAGCGAAAGGCTTCTTGAGAAAGGCTTCTTGAGGGGAAACTGTAACTCTGTGAGTTGAATTAACAGAACACAAAGCAGTTTCTCAGAAAGTTTATTTTCAGTTTTTATCCTAGGATATTTCCTTTTTCACCATAGCCCTCTAGGGGCTTCCAAAAATCACTTTGCTAATTTCACAAAAATAGCCTTAGTGAACAGCTTCTTGAGGGGAAAGCTGTAACTCTGTGAGTTGAACTAACAGAACAAAAAGCAGTTTCTCAGAAATCTTCTTTCCAGTTTTTAACGAAAGTTATTTCCTTTTTCACCTTAGCCCTCTATGGGATTCCAAACATCACTTTGCAAATTTCACAACAACAGTCTTAGCGAAAGGCTTCTTGAGGAGAAAGCTGTAACTCTCTGAGATGAATTAACAGAACACAATGCAGTTTCTCAGAAATCTTCTTTTCGGTTTTTATCTTAGTATATTTCCATTTTCACCATAGCCCCCTATGGCCTTCCAAATATCACTTTGCAAATTCCACAAGAACAGTCTTAGCGTAAGGCTTCTTGAGGGGAAAGCTGTAACTCTGTGAGATGAATTAACAGAACACAAAGCAGTTTCTCAGAAAGCTTCTTTTCCGTTTTTATCTTAGGATATTTCCTTTGTCAGCATAGACCTGTATGGGCTTACAAATGTCACTTTGCAAATTCATCAGGAACAGTCTTAGCGAAAGGCTTCTTGAGGGGAAAGCTGTAGCTCTGAGAGATGAATTAACAGACCACAAAGCAGTTACTCAGAAAGCTGCTTTCCAGTTTTTAACGGAAGATATTTCCTATTTCACCATAATCCTCTATGGGATTCCAAATATCACATTGCAACTTCCACAAGAACAGTCTTAGCGAAAGGCTTCTTGAGGGGAAGTCTGTAGCTTTGTTAGATGAACTAACAGACCACAAAGCAGTTAATCAGAAAGTTTCTTTCCAGTTTTTAACGGAAGATATTTTCTTTTCACCATATCCCTCTATGGGCTTCCAAATATCACTTTGCAAATACCACAAGAACAGTCTTAGTGAATGGCTTCTTGAGGGGAAAGCTTTAACTCTGTGAGATGAATTACGAGAACACAGCGCAGTTTCTCAGAAAGCTTCCTTTCGGTTTTTATCTTAGGATATTTTCTTTTTCGCCAGAGCCCCCTATGGGCTTGCAAATATCACTTTGCAAATTCCACAAGAACAGTATTAGGGAAAGACTTCTTTAGGGGAAAGCTGTAACTCTCTGAGATCAATTAACCAAAAAAAAAAAAAAGCAGTTTCTCAGAAATCTTCTTTCAAGTTTTTAACGGAACATATTTCCTTTTTCACCATAGCCCTCTATGGGTTTCCAAATATCACATTTCAAGTTCCACAAGATCAATCTTAGTGAAAGGCTTTTTGAGGAGAAAGCTTTAATCTGTAAGATGAATTAAGAGACACAAAACTGTTTTTCAGAAATCTTCTTTCCACTTTTTAAGGGAAGATATTTCCTTTTTCACCATAGGCCTCTATGGGCTTCCAAATATCACTTTGCAAATATCACAAGAACAGTCTCACTGAACGGCTTCTTGAGAGGAAAGCTGTAACTCTGTGAGATGAACTAACGGAACCCACAGCAGTTTCTCAGAAATCTTCTTTCCAGTTTTTAACGGAAGATATTTCCTTTTTCAGCATAGCCCTCTATGGGCTTCCAAATATCACTTTGCAAATTCCACAAGAACAGTCTTAGGGAAAGCCTTCTTGAGGGGAAAGCTGTTACTCTGTGAGATGAATTAATAGAACACAAAGCAGTTTATCAGAAAGCTTCTTTCCAGTTTATATCGGAAGATATTTCCTTTTTCACCGTATCCCTCTATGGGCTTCCAAATATCACTTTGCAAATTCCACAAGAACAGTCTTAATGAAGGGCTTCTTGAGAAAGGCTTTTTAGGGGAAAGCTGTAACACTGTGAGTTGAATTAACAGAACACAAAGGAGTTTATCAGAAAGCATTTTTCCAGATTTTAAGGTAAGATATATCCTTTTTCAACATATCCCTCTATGACCTTCCAAATATCACTTTGCAACTTCCACAAGAACAGTTCTAACGAAAGGCTTCTTGAGGGGAAAGCTGTAGCTCTGTGAGATTAATTAACAGAGAACAAAGCAGTTACTCAGAAAGCTTCTTTCCAGTTTTTAACGGAAGAGATTTCCCTCTTCACCATATCCCTCTATGGGCTTCGAAATATCTCTTTGCAAATTCCACAAGAACAGTCTTAGTGAACGGCTTCTTGAGGGGTAAGCTATAACTCTGTGAGATGAGGTAAGAGAACACAGTGCAGTTTTTCACAAAGCATCTTTTCGGTTTTTATGTTAAGATATTTTCTTTTTAATCATAGCTCTCTAAGGGCTTCCAAATATCACTTTGCATCTTCCACAAGAACAGTCTTAGGGGAAGGCTTCTTGAAGGGAATGCTGTAACACTGTAAGATGAATTAAGAGACACAAAACTGTTTTTCAGAAAACTTCTTTCCAGTTTTTAACGGAATATATTTCCTTTTTCACCGTAGCCCTCTATGGGCTTCCAAATATCACTTTGCAAATTCCACAAGAACAGTCTTAGCGAAAGGCTTCTTGAGTGGAAGCTGTAACTCTGTGAGATGAATTAACAGAACACAAAGCAGTTTCTCAGAAAGCTTCTTTCCAGTTTTTAACGGAAGATGTTTCCTTTTTAACCAGTGCTTCCAAAAATAAGTTTGCAAATTTCACGAAAACTCTCTTAGTGAACGGCTTCTTGAGGGGAAAGCTGCAACTCTGTGAGATGAACTAACAGAACACAAGGAAATTTCCCAGAAAGCTTCTTTACAGTTTTTATCTTAGCATAATTCCATTTTCAGCTTAGACCTCTATGGGCTTCCAAATATCACTTTGCATATTCCACAAGAACAGTCTTAGCGAAAGGCTTCTTGAGGGGAAAGCTGTAACTCTGTGAGATGAATTAACAGAAGACAAAGCAGTTTCTCAGAGGGCTTCTTTTCGGTTTTTATCTAAGGATATTTCCATTTGCACCATAGCTCTCTATGGGCTTCCAAATATCACTTTGCCAATTCCAAAAGAACAGTCTTTGCGAACGGCTTCTTGAACGGAAAGCTGAAAATCTCTGAGATGAGTTAACAGAACAAAAAGCAGTTCCTCAGAAAGCGTCTTTTCAGTTTTTATCTTAGGATACTTCCTTTTCACCATAGTGCTCCAAGGGCTTCCAAATATCACTTTGCAAATTCCACAAGAACAGTCTTAGTGAAAGGTTACTTGAGGGGAAAGCTGTAACTCTGTGAGATGAATTAACTGAACACAAAGCGTTTTCTCAGAAGACTTCTTTCCAGTTTTTAACTGAAGATATTTCCTTTTTCACCATAGACCTCTTTGGGCTTTCAAATATCACATTGCAAATTCCACAAGAACAGTCTTAGCGAAAGGCTTCTTGTGGAGAAAGATCTAATTCTTTGAGATGAATTAACGAAACACAAAATAGTTTCTCAGGAAGCTTCCTTCCAGTTTTTAACTTAAGATGTTTCCTTTATCACCATAGCACTCTATGTGCTTCCAAATATCACTTCCCAAATTCCACTAGAACAGTCCTAGCGAAAGCCTTCTTGAGGAGAAAGCTGTAACCCTCTGAGATGAATTAACAGAACAAAAGGCAGTTTCTCAGAAAGCTTCTTTTCAGTTTTAAACTGAAGATATTTCCTTTTTCATCATAGCCTTCTATGGACTTGCAAATATCACTTTGCAAGTTAAACAAGAACAGCCTTCGTGAAAGACTTCTTGAGGGGAAAGCTGTAACTCTGTGAGATGAATTAACAGAACACAAAGCAGTCTCTCAGAAATCTTCTTTCCAGTTTTTAACTGAAGATATTTCCTTTTTCAACATGGCCGTTTATGGGCTTCCAAATATCACTTTTCAAATTCCACAAGAACAGACTTAGCGAAAGGCTTCTTGAAGGGAAAGCTGTAACTCTGTGAGATGAATTAACAGAATACAAAGCAATTTCTCAGAAAGTTTCTTTCCAGTTTTTAACTGAAGTTGTTTCATTTTTCACCATATCCCCCTATGGGCTTCCAAATATCACTTTGCAAACTCCACAAGAACAGTCTTAGTGAAAGACTTCTTGAGGAGAAAGCTGTAACACTGTGAGAAGAATTAACGGAATACAAAGCAGTTTCTCAGAAAGCTTCTTTTCAGTTTTCATCTTAGGATATTTCCGTTTTCATCATAGCCCTCTATGGGATTCCAAATATCACTTTGCATGATCCACAACAACAGTGCTAGCGAAAGGGTTCTTGACGGGAAAGCGTTAACTCTGTGAGATGAATTAAGAGAACACAATCCAGTTTCTCAGGAAATTTGGTTTCAGTTTTTATATTAGGATTTTTACTTTTTTCCATAGCACTCTAAGGGCTTCCAAATATTACTTTGCAGATTCACAAGAACAGCCTTAGCTAAACGCTTTTGAGGGGAAAGCTGTAACTGTGTGAGATGCATTAACGAAACACAAAGCAGTTTCTCAGAAAGCTTCTTGCCAGTTTTTAACTAAAGATATTTCCTTTTTCAGCATAACCCTCTATAGGCTTCCAAACATCACTTTGCAAATTGCACATGAACAGCCTTAGCGAAAGGCTTCTTGAGAGGAAAGCTGTAACTCTGTGACATCAAATAACAGAACACAAAGCAGTTTTTCAGAAAGCTTCTTTACAGTTTTTAACTGAAGATATTTCCTTTTTCACCATAGCCCTCTATGGGCTTCCAAATATCACATTGAAATAAAACAAGAACAGCCTTTGCGAAAGGCTTATCGAGTGGGAAGCTGTAACTCTGTGAGATGAACTAACAGAACGCAAAGCAGATTCTCAGAAAGCTTTCTTTCTGTTTTTATCTTAGGATATTTCCATTTTCACCATAGCCCTCTATTGGTTTCCAAATATCAGTTTGCAAATCCCACAAGAACAGTCTTAGGGAAAGGCTTCTTGAGCAGAAAGCTGTAATACTGTGAGATGAATTAACAGAACACAAAGCAGTTTCTCAGAAAGCTTCTTTCCAGTTTTTTATGGAAGATATTACAATTTTCACCATAGCCCTCTATGGGCTTCCAAATATCGCTTTCCAAATTTCACAAGAACAGTCTTAGTGTACGGCTTCTTCGGGGGAAAGCTGTAACACTGTGAGATGAACTATCAAAACACAAAGCAGTTTATCATAAAGCTTCTCTTCGGTTTTTATCTTAGTATAATTCGTTTTTCACCATAGCCCTCTATGGGCTTCCAAATATCACTTTGCAAATTTCACAAGAACTGTCTGAGTGAACGGCTTCTTGAGGGGAAAGCTGTAACTCTGTGAGATGAACTAACACAACATAAAGCAGTTTCTCAGAAAGCTTCTTTTCGGTTTTTATCTTAGGATATTTCCATTTTCACCAGAGTAATCTATGGACTTCCGAATATCACTTTGCAAATGCCACAAGAACAGTTTTAGGAAAAGGCTTCTTGAGGAGAAAGCTGTAACTCTGTGAGATGAATTAAGAGAACACAACACAGTTTCCAGAAAGCTTCTTGTCAGTTTTTAACTGAAGATATTTCCTTTTTCACCATAGCCCTCTACGGGCTTCAAAATATGACTTTGCAAATCCCACGAGAACTGCATTATTGAAAGGCTTCTTGAGGGGAAAGCTGTAACTCTCTGAGATGAATTAACAGAACACAAAGCAGTTTCTCAGAAAGCTTCTTTTCAGTTATTATCTTAGGATATTTTCTTTTTCACCATAGCCCTCTATGGGTTTCCAAATATCACATTGTAAATTCCGCACAACAGTCTTAGCGTAAGGCTTCTTGAGGAAAAGCTGTAACTCTCAGAGATGAATTTAAAAAAACACAAAGCAGTTTCTTAGAAAGATTCTTTCCAGTTTTTAACGGAAGATATATCCTTTTTCACCATAGCCCTCTATGGGCTTCCAAATATCACTTTGCAAATTTCACAAGAACTGTCTTAGAGAAAAGTTTCTTAAGGGAAAAGCTGTAACTCTGTGAGATGAATTAACAGGACACAAAGCAGTCTCTCAGAAATCTTCCTTCCAGTTTTTAACGGAAGATATTTCCTTTTTCACCTTAGCCCTCTATGGGCTTCAAATATCACTTTGCAAATTCCCGAAGAAAATTCTTAGCGAAAGGATTCTTGAGGAGAAAGCTCTAACTCTGTGAGATGAATTAACAGAACACAAAACAGTTTCTCAAAAAGCTTCTTTCCAGTTTTTAAAGGAAGATATTTCCTTTTTCACCATAGCCCTCTATGGGCTTCCAAATATCACGTTGCAAATTCCACAAGAACAACCTTAGCGAAAGGCTTCTTGAGGGGAAAACTGTAACTCTGTGAGATGAATTAACAGAACACAAAGCAGTTTCTCAGGCAGCTTCTTTTCAGTTTTTATTTTAGGTTATTTCCTTTTTCACCATAGCCCTCTATGGGCTTCCAAATATCAGTTTGCAAATTTCACAAAAACTGTCTTAGTGAACGGGTTCTTGAGGGTAAAGCTGTAACTCTGTGATATAAACTAACAGAACACAAAACACTTTCCCAGAAAGCTTCTTCTCGGTTTTCATCTTAGGATATTTGCATTTTCACCTTAGCGCTCGATGGGCTTCCAAATATCACTTTACAAATTCCACAAGAACAGTCTTAGCGAAAGGTTTCTTATGGGGAAAACTGTAACTCTGTTAGATGAATTAACAGAAGACAAAGCTGTTTCTCAGAAAATTTCTTTTCGGTTTTTATCTTAGGATGTTTCCATTTGCACCATAGCTCTCTATGGGCTTCCAAATATCACTTTGCCAATTCCAAAAGAAGAGTCTTTGTGAAAGCCTTCTTGAAAGGAAAGCTGTAAATCTCTGAGATGAATTAACAGAACAGTAAGCAGTTCCTCAGAAAGCTTCTTTTCAGTTTTTATCTTAGGATATTTCCTTTTTCACCATAGCCCGCTAAGGGCTTCCAAATATCTCTTTGCAAATTCCACGAGAACAGTCTTAGCGAAAGGCTACTTGAGGAGAAAGCTGTAACTCTGTGAGATGAATTAACAGAACACAAAGCAGGTTCTCAGAAAGCTTCTTTCCAGTTTTTAACGGAAGATATTTCCTTTTACACCATAGCCCTCTAAGGGCTTCCAAATAACTCTTTTCAAATTCCACAAGAACAGTCTTAGCGAAAGGCTTCTTGAGAAGAAAGCTGTAAATCTGTGAGACGAATTAACAGAACATAAAGCAGTTTCTCAGACAGCTTCTTTTCGGTTTTTATCTTAGCATACTTCCATTTTCACCATAGCCCTCTATGGGCTTCGAAATATCACTTTGCAAATTCCACAAGAACAGTCTTAGCGAAAGGCTTCTTGAGGGGAAAGATGTAACTATGTGACATAAATTAACAGAACACAAATCAGTTTCTCAGAAAGCTTCAATGAGTTTTTACCTTAGGATATTTCCTTTTTCACCATAGCCCTCTATTTGCTCCAAATGTCACATCGCAAATTCCACAAGAACAGCCTTAGCGAAAGTCTTCTTAAGGGGAAAGCTGTAACTCTGTGAGTTGAATTAACAGAACACAAAGCAGTTGCTCAGAAAGCTTCTTTCCAGTTTTTAACGGAAGATAATTCCTTTTTCACCATATCCCTCTGTGGGCTTCCAAATATCACCTTGCAAATTCCACAGGAACAGTCTTAGTGAACGGCTTCTTGAAAGGAGAGCTATAACTCTGTTAGATGAATTAAGAGAACACAATGCACTTTTTCAGAAAGCTTCCTTTCGGTTTTTATCTTAGCATATTTTCTTTTTTGCCATAACCCTCTATGGTCGTCCAATATCACTTTGCAAATTCCACAAGAACAGTCTCAGTGAACGGTTTCTTCAGGGGAAAGCTGTACCTCTGTGAGATGAATTAACAGAACACAAACTGGTTTCTCAGAAACCTTCTTTTCAGTTTTTAACGGAAGATATTTCCTTTTTCACCATAGCCCTCTATGGGCTCCCAAATGTCTCCTTGCAAACTCCACAAGAACAGTCTTAGAGAAAGGCTTCTTGAGGGGAAAGCTGTAGGTGTGTGAGATGAATTAACAGAACACAAAGCAATTTCTCAGAAAGCTACTTTTCAGTTTTTATCTTAGGATGTTTCCTTTTTCACCATGGGGCTCTATGGGCTTCCAAATATCACTTTGCAAATTCCACAAGAAGAGTCTTAGCGAAAGGCTTCTTGAGGGCAAAGCTGTAAATCTGTGAGATGAATTAACAGAAGACAAAGTAGTTTCTCAGAAAGCTTCTTTCCAGTTTTTAACAGAAGGTATTTGCTTTTTTACCATATCCTTCTATGGCTTTCCAAATATTACTTTGAAATTCCACAAGAACAGTCTAAGCGAAAGGCTTTTTGAGGAGAAAGCTGTAACCCTGTGAGATGAATTAACAGAACACAAGGCAGTTTCTCAGAAAGCTTCTTTTCAGTTTTTATCTTAGGATATTTCCTTTTTTACCCTAGCCCTCTATGGACTTCCATGTATCTCTTTGCAAATTTCACCAGAACACTCTTAGGAAAAGGCTTCTTGAGGGGAAAGCTGTAACTCTGTGAGATGAATTAACAAGACACAAAGCAGGTTCTCAGAAAGCTTCTTTCCAGTTTTTAATGGAAGCTATTTCCTTTTTCACCATAGCCCTCTATGGGCTTCCAAATATCACTTTGCAAATTCCGCAAGAACAGTCTTATCGAAAGGCTTCTTGAGGGGAAAGCTGTAACTCTGTGAGATGATTTAACAGAACACAAATCACTTTCTCACAATGCTTCTTTCCAGTTTTTCTCTTAGGATATTTCCTTTTTCACCATAGCCCGCTATGGGCTTCCAAATATCACCTTGCAAATTCCACAAGAACAGTCTTAACGAAAGGCTTCTTGAGGGGAAAGCTGTAACTCTGTGAGATGAATTAACAGATCACAAAGCAGTTTCTCAGAAAGCTTCTTTCCACTTTTTAACTGAAGATATTTCCTTTTTCACCATAGCCCTCTATGGGCTTCCAAATATCACTTTGCAAATTCCACAAGAACAGTCTTAGCGAAAGGCTTTTTGAGGGCAAACCTGTAACTCTGTGAGATGAATTCACAGAACACAAAGAAGTTTCTCAGAAAGCTTCTTTCCACTTTTTAATCGAAGATATTTCCTTTTTCACCATAGCCCTCTATGGGCTTCCTAATATCACTTTGCAAATTCCACAAGAACAGTCTTAGGGAAAGGCTTCTTGAGGGTAAAGCTGTAAGTCTGTGAGATGAATTAACAGAACACAAAGCAGTTTCTCAGAAAGCTTCTTTCCACTTTTTTTTTTTAATATTACATGCTTAATTTCTTTTTTATTTATATAATTTTGTGTAACAATCACTCATGAAATATCAGAATTCTTATTACTTAGTACATAAAGAATATTCAAGAAATATTGTTGCAGTAGAAAGCTAGTCAAATATTAGCAGGGTAGGAGAGGGCTCCCCTCTTCCACACACCAAATGTGTTGGGAGACCCTCAGGTGATGATCAAGGAGTTGTTAACTGTTTCTCTAAAATAGTAATTGGTCATACCTGGTGTCAAGGAAAGGCAGGCTTCTAATAGAAAACACCTGAAACTGGTCAGCAACTTCCCAATGAGATCTCAGGAGTGAGGAGAAGTAAGGCAAGATCCCGGAAGTATGCCAATGTATAAAACCCCAAATCAAGAAGTCAAGCTGTGCACTTGGCTTCTCAAGTCTCCCACTTGGCCCTCTTCCAGGTTGTACTTCCCTTCTTTTCCTTTCTGTTTTAAAGCCTTTTAATAAACCTTCTCTCCTGCTCTGAGAATTACCTCTGTCTCACTTTCTGCCTTATGCCCCTTAGTGGAATTCCTTCTGAGGAAGCAAGAATGGAGAGTGCTGCAAACCTATACAGATTCGCCGCCAATGTCTCCAGAACTCGGATGTCTTCCACAGGTAATAACATTGCTTTAAATATTTTTCATAATTATATCATGTTAAAAAACTAAGTATAACAGTGTCAAATACAAATACAATTAAAGCTTTTTGAATTCTATTTTACTTTACAAGGTTTTTTAAATCAAGTATGATTTTTCCTGGTGCAATTAAATTATAATTCTTTTCATATTTATATTTAATCATTTTATATAGAATTATTTTATATTTCTAGTACTTATTATTCTAGTATGTCTCTTTTAGGCTTGCTTTATGTCTCACTTTTATAAAAATAAGTAAAATATATATTTGATACATTACAATAACTTAGCAAAATGCTCAGGTATAATGCTATTTAAAAATTAATATACCATATTTATATAATAATGCTATAGTTTTCTCATAAAATAATAAATCTTTTTAATGTTTGAAATTATAGGATGATAAGTGGTCTTTAATTTATTCCCCTTATTTGAATTTTCAGTAGTGAATATGCTCTTTCAAAAATATTTTTATGATAAATTCCAAATGCATACAATAATGGATTACCTCTAGGTACTCATCATTCATTTCACCAACATCAACACTTGTCCAATTCCTTTTATCTTCACTCACTTCTCCCCATTTCCCCCAACCGCATTCCTGCCACAACTGCTGACTCAAACCGTTCAAAGTATTGTTTGGTCAATCCTTTTGTAACAATTTAGTTTTGTGCTTTTCCTAAAAAATAAGTGGAAGATTATTTTTTATTTTTTATTTTTTATTTTTAAAAATTATTTATTTCAATTTTGTGGGTATATAGTAGATGTATGTATTTATGGGGTGCATGAGATATTCTGATTCAGGCATGCAATGAATAATAATCACATCATGTAAAATGGGGTATCCATTCTCTCAAGCATTTATCCTTTGTGTTACAAGCAATCCAATTAGACTCTTTCAGTTATTTTAAAATGCACAGTTAAATTATTCCTGACTATAGTCGCCTTGTTGTGCTATCAAATACTAGATCTTATTTATTCTTTCTGTTTTTTTGTACCCATTAACCATCTCCAGCTTTGCCTCAAACCCCCACTACCCTTCCCAGCCTCTGGTAACCATGCTTCTGCTCTCTATCTCCATGAGTTCAATTGTTTTGATTTTTAGATCTCACAAATAAGTGAGAACATGAAATTAGAATTATTATTAAACAGATCTCAAAATGTGACTTAGTTGCGTATCTTCTCCTCCTCTCCCTGTATCAACCTGTTTCAGCCTGGAAGCCTCTAGTGGGAAGGAGGGATGTGGTTGGTTGCTTCTTTTTTTTTTTTTTTTTTTTTTTTATATTTTAAGTTCTAGGGTACATGTGCATAACGTGCAGGTTTGTTACATATGTATACTTGTGCCCTGTTGCTGTGCTGCACCCATCAACTCGTCAGCACCCATCAACTCGTCATTTACATCAGGTATAACTCCCAATGCAATCCCTCCCCCCTCCCCCCTCCCCATGATAGGCCCCGGTGTGTGATGTTCCCCTTCCCGAGTCCAAGTGATCTCATTGTTCAGTTCCCACCTATGAGTGAGAACATGCGGTGTTTGGTTTTCTGTTCTTGTGATAGTTTGCTAAGAATGATGGTTTCCAGCTGCATCCATGTCCCTACAAAGGACACAAAGTCATCCTTTTTTATGGCTGCATAGTATTCCATGGTGTATATGTGCCACATTTTCTTAATCCAGTCTGTCACTGATGGACATTTGGGTTGATTCCAAGTCTTTGCTATTGTGAATAGTACCGCAATAAACATACGTGTGCATGTGTCTTTTCTTTTTTTTTTCAAATGGTGTAGATGTTTATTTCTTGCTCACATAACAACATACAGTCATTCAGGGATGTAGGCTGACTGTCATCTCCTACACAAGTCTCTTTCAAAGTCACACTTGGGGTCATTTCCATTTCGACCAGCTGGAGGAGCAAACACACAGAGAGAAGTATATATGAGTGTTTTTTATGTGCAGAAACGAGTATCACTTCTGTTCATATTGCACTGGCTGGGTCTCTCATAGCCACATCCAATTTCTAGGAAGGCTGGGAAATGCAGTCTAGCTCTATATTATAGAAAGAGAGGAAGAACCTGGATTTCAGTGTGTTGATGGTGGTCTCTGCCACACTGCCTTCTTGATCTTATCTTCTCCCATGTCTGCCCAAATTCCTTATGCCCAGTCATTGTGGTTTTCTTTCTGAATGAGCTGAACACACTAAGTTTATTTCCTTCTGGAGGCTCATTTCTGGTCAGAATGCTCTTCTATTAAGTGTGCAGAGTTCCTTCTTACATTCAATTCTCAATTTGAATGTCATCTCCAGCTTTGCCAAAGCAGTCCTTCTCATTATTCCATTTAGTCTCCTTCACAACATTTAGTATCTGAATATACACTTTTAAATGGCAGGGGCTCTGTCTTGTTCACCACTGTATTTTAGAACAGAATAGGAAACTAATGAATATTTTTTAACTGAATCCTACTCTTGGAATAGTCTATCATATCTTGAGATTTTTGTTCTGATATAATTTTATTTATTGTAGTACTCCCTTAAGCAATTTACTTAGAAGGTGTATCTGGGTGGCACACATTATGAATTCTCTTGTGGTGAAAAACTTTTTTCTCTTCCCACATAAACATTTTATTGAATAGTGTAAGATTCATGGATCACAAAGCTTTTCTTTAAATGCTAAGCATATTTTGTCCCATCTGAGTTTCTAGAGTTGCAGGTGAGAAATCTGTTTCTGATTTGTTTCTCTTGCCTTTGAAACTAGATTTTTGTCCTGTTTGAAAGCCTATAAGTAAATTTTCTTATTCTCAGAGTTCGGAAATTTTACAAGGTGTAATTCCTCTATGACACTATAAGTACACTTCCCATTTGAAAATGTGTATCTTTTTACAACTCAGTTTTTTCTTCTTCTTTCTGTATTTTTTGCTTCTCTTAAGTCTATTCATTTGTCTCCTGAAACTACTTCATTTTGCATATTACGTCTCCTGGATATATTCTCCATGTCTCTTATTCTTTTCACTTGTTTTGTTTCTTTGTATATTTTTGCTTTTGTGTAGTAAGATAATTCTTACTACACAAGAGTAAGATTACTTCTTCAGTTTTCAGTTGAATCAATTCTATGTTTTAGTTCTAAAACTAAATTTTTCTTTTTTTTCTCACTCTCTTTTTTTTAAATTTATTTATTATTATTAAACTTCAAGTTGTAGGGTACATGTGCACAACGTGCAGGTTTGCTACATATGTATACTTGTGCCATGTTGGTGTGCTGCACCCATCAACTCGTCATTTACATCAGGTATAACTCCCAATGCAATCCCTCCCCCCTCCCCACTCTCCATGATAGGCCCCGATGTGTGATGTTCCCCTTCCCGAGTCCAAGTGATCTCATTGTTCAGTTCCCGCCTATGAGTGAGAACATGCGGAGTTTGGTTTTCTGTTCTTGTGATAGTTTGCTGAGAATGATGGTTTCCAGCTGCATCCATGTCCCTACAAAGGACACAAACTCATCCTGTTTTATGGCTGCATAGTATTCCATGGTGTATATGTGCCATATTTTCTTAATCCAATCTGTCACTGGTGGACATTTGGGTTGATTCCAAGTCTTTGCTATTGTGAATAGTGCCGCAATAAACATACGTGTGCATGTGTCTTTATAGCAGCATAATTTATAATCCTTTGGGTATATACCTAGTAATGGGATGGCTGGGTCATATGGTACATCTAGTTCTAGATCCTTGAGGAATCGCCATACTGTTTTGCATAATGATTGAACTAGTTTACAAGCCCACCAACAGTGTAAAAGTGTTCCTATTTCTCCACATCCTCTCCAGCACCTGTTGTTTCCTGAATTTTTAATGATCCCCATTCTAACTGGTGTGAGATGGTATCTCAGTGTGGTTTTGATTTGCATTTCTCTGATGGCCAGTGATGATGAGCATTTTTTCATGTGTCTGTTGGCTGTATGAATGTCTTCTTTTGAGAAATGTCTGTTCATATCCTTTGCCCACTTTTTGATGGGGTTGTTTGTTTTTTTTCTCGTAAATTTGTTTGAGGTCTTTGTAGGTTCTGGATATTAGCCCTTTGTCAGATGAGTACATTGTAAAAATTTTCTCCCATTCTGTAGGTTGCCTGTTCACTCTGATGGTAGTTTCTTTTGCTGTGCAGAAGCTCTTTAGTTTAATGAGATCCCATTTGTCAATTTTGGCGTTTGCTGCCGTTGCTTTTGGTGTTTTAGACATGAAGTCTTTGCCCATGCCTATGTCCTGAATGGTACTACCTAGGTTTTCCTCTAGGATTTTTATGGTATTAGGTCTAACATTTAAGTCTCTAATCCATCTTGAATTAATTTTCGTATAAGGAGTAAGGAAAGGATCCAGTTTCAGCTTTCTACTTATGGCTAGCCAATTTTCCCAGCACCATTTATTAAATAGGGAATCCTTTCCCCATTTCTTGTTTCTCTCAGGTTTGTCAAAGATCAGATGGCTGTAGATGTGTGGTATTATTTCTGAGGACTCTGTTCTGTTCCATTGGTCTATATCTCTGTTTTGGTACCAGTACCATGCTGTTTTGGTGACTGTAGCCTTGTAGTATAGTTTGAAGTCCGGTAGCGTGATGCCTCCAGCTTTGTTCTTTTGACATAGGATTGTCTTGGAAATGCGTGCTCTTTTTTGGTTCCATATGAACTTTAAAGCAGTTTTTTCCAATTCTGTGAAGAAACTCATTGGTAGCTTGATGGGGATGGCATTGAATCTATAAATTACCTTGGGCAGTATGGCCATTTTCACGATATTGATTCTTCCTATCCATGAGCATGGTATGTTCTTCCATTTGTTTGTGTCCTCTTTTATTTCATTGAGCAGTGGTTTGTAGTTCTTGAAGAGGTCCTTTACATCCCTTGTAAGTTGGATTCCTAGGTGTTTTATTCTCTTTGAAGCAATTGTGAATGGAAGTTCATTCATGATTTGGCTCTCTGTTTGTCTGTTACTGGTGTATACGAATGCTTGGGATTTTTGCACATTAATTTTGTATCCTGAGACTTTGCTGAAGTTGCTTATCAGCTTAAGGAGATTTCGGGCTGAGACAATGGGATTTTCTAAATATACAATCATGTCATCTGCAAAGAGGGACAATTTGACTTCTTCTTTTCCTAACTGAATCCCCTTGATTTCTTTCTCTTGCCTGATTGCCCTAGCCTGGACTTCCAACACTATGTTGAATAGGAGTGGTGAGAGAGGGCATCCCTGTCTTGTGCCAGTTTTCAAAGGGAATTTTTCCAGGTTTTGCCCATTCAGTATGATATTGGCTGTGGGTTTGTCATAAATAGCTCTTATGATTTTGAGGTACGTTCCATCAATACCGAATTTATTGAGCGTTTTTAGCATGAAGGGCTGTGGAATTTTGTCAAAAGCCTTTTCTGCATCGATTGAGATAATCATGTGGTTCTTGTCTTTGGTTCTGTTTATATGCTGGATTATGTTTATTGATTTGCGAATGTTGAACCAGCCTTGCATCCCAGGGATGACGCCCACTTGATCATGGTGGATAAGCTTTTCGATGTGCTGTTGAATACGGTTTGCCAGTATTTTATTGAGGATTTTTGCATCGATGTTCATCAGGGATATTGGTCTAAAATTCTCTTTTTTTGTTGTGTCTCTGCCAGGCTTTGGTATCAGGATGACGTTGGCCTCATAAGATGAGTTAGGGAGGATTCCCTCTTTTTCTATTGATTGGAATAGGTTCAGAAGGAATGGTACCAGCTCCTCCTTGTACTTCTGGTAGAATTCAGCTGTGAATCCGTCTGATCCTGGATTTTTTTCGTTGGTAGGCTATTAATTATTGCCTCAATTTCAGAGCCTGCTATTGGTCTATTCAGGGATTCGATTTCTTCCTGGTTTAGTCTTGGAAGAGTGTAAGTGTCCAGGAAATTATCCATTTCTTCTAGATTTTCCAGTTTATTTGCATAGAGGTGTTTATAGTATTCTCTGATGGTAGTTTGTATTTCTGTGGGGTCGGTGGTGATATCCCCTTTATCATTTTTTATTGCGTCTATTTGATTCTTCTCCCTTTCCTTCTTTATTAGCCTTGCTAGTGGTCTGTCAATTTTGTTGATCTTTTCAAAAAACCAACTCCTGGATTCATTGATTTTTTGGAGGGATTTTTGTGTCTCTATCTCCTTCAGTTCTGCTCTGATCTTAGTTATTTCTTGCCTTCTGCTAGCTTTTGAATGAGTTTGCTCTTGCTTCTCTAGTTCTTTTAATTGCGATGTTAGAGTGTCAATTTTAGATCTTTCCTGCTTTCTCTTGTGGGCATTTAGTGCTATAAATTTCCCTCTACACACTGCTTTAAATGTGTCCCAGAGATTCTGGTATGTTGTATCTTTGTTCTCATTGGTTTCAAAGAACATCTTTATTTCTGCCTTCATTTCGTCATGTATCCAGTAGTCATTCAGGAGCAGGTTGTTCAGTTTCCATGTAGTTGAGCAGTTTTGATTGAGTTTCTTAGTCCTGAGTTCTAGTTTGATTGCAGTGTGGTCTGAGAGACAGTTTGTTACAATTTCTGTTCTGTACATTTACTGAGGAGTGCTTTACTTCCAACTATGTGGTCAATTTTGGAATAAGTGTGATGTGGTGCTGAGAAGAATGTATATTCTGTTGATTTGGGGTGGAGAGTTCTATAGATGTCTATTAGGTCTGCTTGCTGCAGAGATGAGTTCAATTCCTGGATATCCTTGTTAACTTTCTGTCTCGTTGATCTGTCTAATGTTGACAGTGGAGTGTTGAAGTCTCCCATTATTATTGTATGGGAGTCTAAGTCTCTTTGTAAGTCTCTAAGGACTTGATTTATGAATCTGGGTGCTCCTGTATTGGGTGCATATATATTTAGGATAGTTAGCTCTTCCTGTTGAATTGATCCCTTTACCATTATGTAATGGCCTTCTTTGTCTCTTTTGATCTTTGATGGTTTAAAGTCTGTTTTATCAGAGACTAGTATTGCAACCCCTGCTTCTTTTGTTCTCCATTTGCTTGGTAAATCTTCCTTCATCCCTTTATTTTGAGCCTATGTATGTCTCTGCGTGTGAGATGGGTCTCCTGAATACAGCAGACTGATGGGTCTTGACTCTTTATCCAGTTTGCCGGTCTGTGTCTTTTAATTGGAGCATTTAGTCCATTTACATTTAAGGTTAATATTGTTACGTGTGAACTTGATCCTGCCATTATGATATTAACTGGTTATTTTGCTCGTTAGTTGATGCAGTTTCTTCCTAGCCTTGATGGTCTTTACATTTTGGCATGTTATTGCATTGGCTGGTACCGGTTGTTCCTTTCCATGTTTAGTGCTTCCTTCAGGGTCTCTTGTAAGGCAGGCCTTGTGGTGACAAAATCTCTAAGCATTTGCTTATCTGTAAAGGATTTTATTTCTCCTTCACTTATGAAACTTAGTTTGGCTGGATATGAAATTCTGGGTAGAAAATTCTTTTCTTTAAGAATGTTGTATATTGGCCCCCACTCTCTTCTGGCTTGTAGAGTTTCTGCCGAGAGATCTGCTGTTAGTCTGATGGACTTCCTTTGTGGGTAACCCGGCCTTTCTCTGTGGCTGCCCTTAAGATTTTTTTCTTCATTTCAACTTTGGTGAATCTGGCAATTATGTGTCTTGGAGTTGCTCTTCTCGAGGAGTATCTTTGTGGTGTTCTCTGTATTTCCTGGATTTGAATGTTGGCCTGCCCTACTAGGTTGGGGAAGTTCTCCTGGATGATATACTGAAGAGTGTTTTCCAACTTGGTTCCATTTTCCCCCTCACTTTCAGGCACCCCAAACAGACGTAGATTTGGTCTTTTTACATAATCCCATATTCTTGCAGGCTTTGTTCATTTCTATTTCTTCTTTTTTCTTTTGATTCCTCTTCTCGCTTCATTTCGTTCATTTGATACTTAATCGCTGATACTCTTTTCCAGTTGATCGAGTCGGTTACTGAAGCTTGTGCATTTGTCACTTATTTCTCGTGTCATGGTTTTCATCTCTTTCATTTCGTTTATGACCTTCTCTGCATTAATTTTTCTAGCCATCAATACTTCCACTTTTTTTTCAAGACTTTTAGTTTCTCTGCGCTGGGTACGTAATTCCTCCTTTAGCTCTGAGAAGTTTGATGGACTGAAGCCTTCTTCTCTCATCTCGTCAAAGTCATTCTCCGTCCAGCTTTGATCCGTTGCTGGCGATGAGCTGCGCTCCTTTGCCGGAGGAGATGCGCTCTTATTTTTTGAAATTCCAGCTTTTCTGCCCTGCTATTTCCCCATCTTTGTGGCTTTATCTGCCTGTGGTTTTTAACGGAAGATATTTCCTTTTTCACCATAGCCCTCTATGGGCTTCCAAATATCACTTTGCAAATTTCACAAGAACAGTCTTAGTGAACGGCTTCATGACGGGAAAGCTGTAACTCTGTGAGATGAATTAACAGAACACAAAGCGGTTTCTCAGAAATCTTGTTTCCAGTTTTTAACGAAAGATATTTCCTTTTTCACCATAGCCCCCATGGGCTTCGAAATATCACTTTTCAAATTCCACAAGAACAGTCTTAGAGAAGGCTTCTTGAGGAGAAAGGTGTAACACTGTGAGATGAATTACCAGAACACAAAGCAGTTTCTCAGAAAGCTTCTTTTCGGTTTTTATCTTAGGATATTTCCATTTCCACCAAAGCCCTCTATGGGCTTCCAAATATCACTTTGCAAATTCCACAAGAACAGTCTTAACGAAAGGCATCTTGAGGGGAAAGCTGTAAATCTGTGAGATGAATTAACAGAACACAAAGCAGTTTCTAAAAAACATTCTTTCCAGTTTTTAACGGAAGATATTTCCTTTTTCATCATAGCCCTCTATGGGCTTCCACATATCACCTTGAAATTTCCACAGGAACAATCTTAGTGAACGGCTACTTGAGGGCAAAGCTATAACTCTGTGAGATGAATTAAGAGAAGATAAAGCAGTTTCTCAGAAAGCTTCTTGTCAGTTTTTATTTTAGAATATTTCCTTTTTGCCATAACCCTCTAGGGGCTTCTAAAATAACTTTGCAAATTCCACAAGAACAGTCTTCGCGAAAGTCTTCTTGAGGAGAAAGCTGTAACTCTGTGAGATGAATTAACAGGACACAAAGCACTTTCTCAGAAAGCTTCTATCCAGTTTATAACGGAAAACATTTCCTTATTCACCATAGCACTCTATGGCCTTCTACATACCACTTTCGAAATGACACAAGAACAGTCCTAGTGAAAGACTACTTGAGGGGAAAGCTGTAACACTGTGAGATGAATTAACAGAACACAAAGCAGTTTCACAGAAAGCTTCTATCCAGTTTTTATCTCAGGCTATTTCCCTTTTCACCATAGACCTCTATGGGCTTCTAAATATCACTTTCCAAATTCCACAAGAACAGCCTTAGGGAAACGCTTCTTAAGGGGAAAGCTGTAACTCTGTGAGATGAACTAGCGGAACACAAAGCATTTTCTCAGAAAGCTTCTATCCAGTTTTTAACTGAAGATATTTCCTTTTTCCCCATAGCCCTCTATGAACTTCCAAATATCACTTTGCAAACTCCATAAGAACAGTCTTAGTGATCGACTTCTTGAGGGGAAAGGTATAACTCCGTGAGATGAGTTAAGAGAACACAATGCAGTTTCTCAGAAAGTTTCTTTTCGGTTTTTATCGTAAGATATTTCCTTTTTCAACATAGCCCTCTATGTTCTTCCAAATATCACTTTGCAAATTCCAAGAACATTCTTAATGAATGGCTTCTGGAGGGGAAAGCTGTAACTCTGTGAGGTGAAATAACAGAACACAAAGAAGTTTCTCAGAAAGCTTCTTTCCGATTTTTAATGGAAGTTATTATCTTTTTCTCCAAAGCCCTCTACGGGTTTCAAAATGTCACTTTGCAAATTCCAGAAGAACGGTCTTACGGAAAGGCTTCTTGAGGGGAAAGCTGTAACTCTGTGAGATGAATTAACAGAATACAAAGCAGTTTCTCAGAAACCTTCTTTCCAGTTTTTAACGGAAGATATTTCCTTTTTCTCCATAGCCCTCTAAGGTTTCTAAATATCACTTTCCAAATTCCACAAGAACAGTCTGAGCGAAAGTATTCTTGAATGTAAAGCTGTAACTCTGTGAGATAAATTAATAGTACACAAAGCAGTTTCTCAGAAGCTTCTTTCCAGTTTTTAACTGAAGATATTTCATTTTTTACCATGGCTCTCTATGAGCTTCCAAATATCACTTTGCAAATTCCACAAGAACAGTCTAAGCGAAAGGCTTCTTGAGGAGAAAGCTGTAACTCTGTGAGGTGAATTAACAGGACACAAAGGACTTTCTCAGAAAGCTTCTTTCCAGTTTATAACGGAAGACATTTCCTTATTCACCATAGCCCTCTATGGCCTTCTAAATACCACTTTCCAAATGACACAAGAACAGTCCTAGCGAAAGACTTATTGAGGGGAAAGCTGTAACTCTGTGAGATGAATTAACAGAACACAAAGCAGTTTCTCAGAAAGCTTCTTTCCAGTTTTCAACTGAAGATATTTCCTTTTTAACCATAGCCCTCTTTGGGCTTCTAAATATCTCTTTGCAAATTCCACAAGAACAGACATAGTAAAGTTCTCCTAGAGGGGAAAGCTGTAACTCTGTGAGATGAATTAACAGAACACAAAGCAGTTTCTCAGAAAGCTTCCTTCCAGTTTTTAACGGAAGATATTTCCTTTCTCACCAAAGCCCTCTATGGGCTTCCAAATATCACTTTGCAAATTCTACAAGAACAGTCTTAGCGAAAGGCTTCTT
This sequence comes from Chlorocebus sabaeus, assembly GCF_047675955.1. Classification (NCBI taxonomy): domain Eukaryota; kingdom Metazoa; phylum Chordata; class Mammalia; order Primates; family Cercopithecidae; genus Chlorocebus; species Chlorocebus sabaeus. The sequence goes on along the minus strand of NW_027327740.1, from coordinate 177,690 downwards.
GAGGAAAAAGCTGTACGTATGTGAAATGAATTTACAGAACACAATGCAGTTTCCCAGGAAGCTTCTTTCCACTTTTTAATGGAAGATATTTCCTTTTTCACCATAGACCTCTATGGGCTTCCCAATATCACTTTGCAAATTCCACAAGAACAGTCTTAGCGAAAGGCTTCTTGAAAGGAAAGCTGTAACTCTATGAGCTGAATTAACAGAACACAAAGCAGTTCCTCAGAAAGCTTCTTTAGAGTTTTTAACTGAAGATATTTCCTTTTTCACCATAGCCCTCTATTGGCTTCAAAATATCACTTTGCAATTCCACAAGAATTGTCTTAGCGAAAGGCTTCTTGAGGGGAAAGCTGTAACTCTGTGAGATGAATTAACAGAACACAAAGCAGTTTCTCAGAAAGCTTCTTTCCAGTTTTTAACGGAAGATATTTCCTTTCTCAGCAAAGCCCTCTATGGGCTTCCAAATATCACTTTCCAAATTCCGCAAGAACTGTCTTAGCGAAAGGCTTCTTGAGGTAAAATCTGTAAGTCTGTGAAATGAATTGACAGAACACAAAGCAGTTTCTCAGAAAGATTCTTTCCAGTTTTTAACTGAAGATATTTCATTTTTCACCATAGCCCTCCTTGGGCTTCCAAATATCACTTTGCAAATTCCACAAAAACAGTCTTAGCGAAAGACTTCTCAAGGGGAAAGCTGTAACTCTGTGAGATGAATTAACAGAACACAAAGTAGTTTCTCAGAAAGCTGTTTTCCAGTTTTTAACTGAAGTTATTTCCTTTTTCACCGTAGCCCTCTACGCGCTTCCAAATATCACTTTGCAAATTCCACAAGAACAGTCTTAGCGAAAGGCTTCTTGAGGGGAAAGCTGTAACTCGGTGAGATGAATTAAGAGAACACAAAGCAGTTTTTCAGAAACTTATTTTCAGTTTTTATCTTAGGTTATTTCCTTTTTCACCGTAGACCTCTGTAGGCTTCTAAATATCACTTCCCAAATTCGACAAGAACTGTCTTAGGGAAAGGCTTCGTGAGGGGAAAGCTGTAACTTTGTGAGATGAATTAACAGAACACAACGCAGTGTCTCAGAAAGCTTCTTTCCCGTTTTAAACCGAAGATATTTCCTTTTCACCATAGCTCTCTATGGCCTTCGAAATGTCACTTTCCAAATTCCACAAGAACAGTCATAGCAAAAGGTTCCTCAGGGGAAAGCTGTAACTCTGTGGGAGGAATTCACAGATCAGAAAGCTGTTTCTCAGAAAGCTTCTTTCTCACTTTTATAGCGGATATTTCCATTGGCCCTATAGTCTTCAAAGGGAACCGAATTATCCCTTCTCAGATTCCACAGAAATAATGTTAGCAAACAGCTCTGTGACATATAGCTCTCACTCAGTGAGTGGAAGTCACATATCACAAAGCAGTTTCTCAGAAAGGTTCTTTGCAGTTTTTATCTTAGGATATTTCCTTTTTCACCACAGGACTCTATGGGCTTACAAATACCACTCTGCAAATTCCACAAGAACAGTCTTACCGAAAGGCTTCTTAAGGGGAAAACTGTAACTCTGTGAGGTGAATTAACAGAACACAAAGCAGTTTCTCAGAAAGCTTCTTTTCAGCTTTTATCTTAGGATGTTTCCTTTTTCACCATAGCCCTATAAGGGCTTACAAATATCACTATGAATACTACACAAGAAGAGTCTTAGCAAAAGTCTTTTTGAGGGTAAAGCTGTAACTCTTTGAGATGAATTAACAGAACACAAAGCAGTTTCTTAGAAAGCTTCTTTCCATTTTTTAACTGAAGACATTTCCCTTTTCACCACAGCTGTCTATGGGCTTCGAAATATCACTTTGCAAATTCAAAAAGAACAGTCCTAGCGAAAGGCTTCTTGAGTGGAATGCTGTAACTCTGTGAGATGAAATAACAGATCTCAGAGAAGTTTCTCAGAAAGCTTCTTTCTCACTTTTAGCGGCAGATATTTCCTTTGGCCCTATAGTCTTCAAAGGGATCCAAAATAACAGTTCTCCGATTCCATAGAAATAAGGCTATCAAACAGCTCTAGGAAATACAGCTGTAACTCAGTGAGTGGAAGTCACATAATACTAAACCGTTTCTCAGAAAGCCTCTTTCAGTTTTTAACTGAAGCTATATCCTTTTTCACCGTAGCCCTCTATGGGCTTCAAAATATCACTTTGAAAATACAGCAAGAACAGTCTTAGCGAAAGGCTTCTAGAGGGGAAAGCTGTATCTCTGTTAGGTGAATTAACACAACACAAAGCAGTTTCTCAGGAATGTTCTTTACAGTTTTTATCTGAAGATATTTCCTTTTCTCCATAGCGCTCTATGGGCTTCCAAATATCACATTTCAAATTCCACAAGAACAGTCTTAGTGAAAGACTTCTTGAGTGGAAAGCTGTAAGTCTGTGAGATGAATTAAAAGAACACAAAGTAATTTCTCAGAAAGCTTCTTTCCAGTTTTTATCTGAGGATATTTCGTTTTCACCATAGCCGTCTATTGGCTTCCAAATATCATTTTTCAAATTGCACAAGAATAATGTTAACGAAAGGCTTCTTGAGGGGAAAGCTGTAACTCTGTGAAATGAATTCGCAGATCACAAAGAAGTTTCTCAGAAAGCTTCTTTCCAACTTTTAGCGGTGGATATTTCCTTTGGCCCTTCAGTCTTCAAAGGGATTCAAAATAACAGTTCTCAGATTCTACAGAAATACGGCTGCCAAACAGCTCTACGAAATACAGCTGTAACTCAGTGAGTGGAAGTCATATATCACAAAGCAGTTTCTCAGAAAGCTTCTTTTCAGTTTTTAACTGAAGATATATCATTTTTCACTATAGGTCACTATGAGCTTCCAAATATCACTTTGCATATTCCACAAGAACTGTCTTAGCAAAAGGCTTCTTGAGGGGAAAGCTGTAACTCTGTGAGATGAATTAACAAAACACAAAGCAGTTTCTCAGAAAGGTTCTTTTCGGTTTTTATCTTAGGATATTTACGTTTTCACCATCGACTTCTATGGGCTTACAAATATCACTTTGCAAATTCCACAAGAACAGTCTTAGCGAAAGGCTTCTAGAGGGGAAGCTGAAACTCTGTGAGGTGAATTAACAGAATACAAAGCAGTTTGTTCGAAAGCTTCTTTCCAGTTTTGATCCGAGGACATTTCCTTTTACACCATAGCCCTATCACGGCTTCCAAATATCACTTTGCAAATTCCACAAGATCCATCTTAGCGAAAGACTTCTGGAGGGGAAAGCTGTAACTCTGCGAGATGAATTAACAGAAAACAAAGCAGTTTCTCAGAAAGCTTCTTTCCAGTTTTTAATTGAAGATATTTCCTTTTTCACCATATCCCTCCATGGGCTTCCAAATATCTCATTGCAAATTCCACAAGAACAGTCTTAGCGAAATGCTTCTTGAGGGGGAAGCTGTAACACTGTGAGATGAATTAACAGAACACAAAGCAGTTTCTCAGAAAACTACTTTCCAGTTTTTATGTGAGGAAATTTCCTTTTTAACGGTACCCCTCTAAGGGCTTCCAAATATCACTTTGTAAACTCCACAAGAACAGTCTTAGAGAAAGGATTCTTGATAGGAAAGCTGTAACTCTGTGTATGAATTAACAGAACACAAAGCAGTTTCTCAGAATGCTTCTCTCCAGTTTTTAACTGAAGATATTTCCTTTTTCACCACAGCGCTCTATGGGCTTCCAAATATCTCTTTGGAAATTCCAGAAGAAGAGTTTTAGTGAAGGGCTTCTTGAGGGTAGAGCTGTAATACTGTGAGATGAATTAACAGAACACAAAGCAGTTTCTCAGAAAGCTTCTTTCCAGTTTTTATGTGAGGAAATTTCCTTTTTAACCGTACCCCTCTATGGGCTTCCAAATATCACTTTGTAAACTCCACAAGAACAGTCTTAGCGAAAGGATTCTTGATAGGAAAGGTGTAACTCTGTGTATGAATTAACAGAACACAAAGAGGTTTCTCAGAAAGCTTCTCTCCAGTTTTTAACCGAAGATATTTCTATTTTCACCATAGCCCTCTATGAGCTTCCAATTATCATTTTGCAAATTTCACAACAACAGTATTAATGAACGGCTTCTTGAGGGGAAAACTATAACTCTGTGAGATGAATTAACGGTACGCAAAGCAGTTTCTCAAAAAGCTTCTTTTCAGTTTTTATCTTAGGATATTTCCTTTTTCACCATAGCCCTCTATTGTTTTCCAAATATCACTTTGCACATTCCACGATAACAGTCTTAGCGAAAGGCTTCTTGAGGGGAAACTGTAGCTCTGTGAGATCAATTCACAGATCACAAAGAAGTTTCTCAGAAAGCTTCTTTCACACTTTTAGCGGCGGATGTTTCCTTTGGACCTATAGTCTTCAAAGAGATCCGAAGTAACATTTCCCAGATTCCACAGAAATAAGGCTAGCCAACAGTTCTACGAAATACAGCTGTATCTCTGTGACAGGAAATCACATATCACAAAGCAGTTCCTCAGAAAGCTTCTTTTCACTTTTTAACTGAAGCTATATCCTTTTTCACCATAGCGATTTATGGACTTCCAAAGACCACTTTGCAAATTCTACAAGAACAGTCCTGGTGAAAGGCTTCTTGAGGGGAAAGCTGTAACTCTATGAGATGAACTAAGAGAACACAAAACCGTTTCTCAGAAAGCTTCTTTCTAGTTTTTAACTGAAGATATTTTCCTTTTCACCATAGCCCTCTATGGGCTTCCAAATATCAATTTGAAAATAACACAAGATCAGTCTTAGTGAACGGCTTTTTGTTCAGAAAGCTGTAACTCTCTGAGATGAATTAACAAAACACAAAGCAGTTTCTCAGAAAGCTTCTTTTCAGTTTTTATCTTACGATATTTCCTTTTTCACCATAGTTCTCTAAGCACTTCCAAATATCACTTTGCAAATTTCACAAGAACAGTCTTAGTGAACGACTTCTTGAGGGGAAAGCTGTAAGTCTGTGAGATGAATTCAGAGAACACAAAGCAGTTTCTCAGAAACGTTCTTTCCACTTTTTAACTGAAGATATTTCCTTTTTCCCCATAGCACTCTATGGGCTTCCAAATATCACTTTGCAAAATCCACGAGAAAAGTCTTAGTGAACGGTTTCTTGAGGGGAAAGCTATAGGTCTGTGAGATGAATTCAGAGAACACAAAGCAGTTTCTCAGAAATTTTCTTTTCAGTTTTTATCTTAGGATATTTTCTTTTTAACCATAGATATCTATGTTTTTCCAAATATCTTTTTCCAAATTCAACAAAAACAGCTTTAGTGAAAGTTTTCTTGAGGGGAAAGCCGTAATTCTATGAGATGAATTAACAGAACACAAAGCAATTTCTCAGAAAGCTTCTTTCCAGTTTTTATCTGAAGATATTTCCTTTACACCATGGGCCTCTCTGGGCTTCCAAATATCACTTTGCAAATTCCACATGAACAGTCTTAGCGAAAGGCTTCTTGAGGGGAAAGCTGTAATTCTATAAGATGAATTAACAGAACACAAAGTCGTTTCTCAGAAAGCTTCTTTTCAGTTCTTTCTTAGGAAATTTCTTTTTCACCACAGCCCTCTATGGGTTTCCAAATGTCACTTTGCAAATTCCAAAAGAACAGTCTTAGCGGAATGCTTCTTGAGAGGAAAGCTGTAACACTGTCAGATGAATTAACAGAACACAAAGCAGTTTCTCAGAAAACTTCTTTCCAGTTTATAACTGAAGATATTTCCTTTTTCGCCATAGCCCCCTATGGGTTTACAAATATCACTTTGAAAATTCCACAAGAACGGTCTTAGTGAATTGTTTCAGGAGGGCAAAGCTGTAACTGTGTGAGATGAATTAACGGAACACAAAGCAGTTTCTCAAGAAGCTTCTTTCTAGTTTTCATCTGAGGACATTTCCTTTTTCACCATAGCCCTCTATGGGCTTCCAAATTTCACTTTGCAAATTCCACAAGAACAGTCTTAGCGAAAGACTTCTTGAGGGGAAAGCTGTAACTGTGTGAGATGAATTAACAGAAAACAAAGAGGTTTCTCAGAAAGCTTCTATACAGATTCTAACTTAAGATATTCCTTTTTTCACCATAACCCTATATGGGCTTCCAAATATTACTTTGCGAATTACACAAGAACAGTCTTAGCGAAAGGCTTCTTGAGGGTAAAGCTGTTAGTCTGTAATATGAATTAACAGAATAATAAGCAGTTTCTGAGAAAGCTTCTTTTCAGTTTTTAATCTTAGGATATTTCCTCTCTCACCGTAGCCCTCTATAGGCTTCCAAATATCACTTTGCAAATTTCACAAGAACAGTCTTAGCGAAAGGCTTCTTGAGGGGAAAGCTGTAACTGTGTGAGATGAATTAACAGTACACAAAGCAGTTTCTCAGAAAGCTTCCTTCCAGATTTTAACTGAAGATAATTCGTTTTTCAGCATAGCCCTCTAGGGGCTTATAAATATCACTTTGCAAATTCCACAAGAACAGACTTAGTGAAAGGATTCTTGAGGGAAAAGCTGTAACTCTGTGAGTTGAATTAACAGGACACAAAGCAGTTTCTCAGAAAGCTTCTTTCCAGTTTTTAACTGAAGATATTTTCTTTTTAACCATAGCCCTCTATGGGCTTCCAAATATCACTTTGCATATTATACAAGAAAAGTCTTAGTGAAAGGCTTCTTGAGGGGAAAGCTGTAACTCTGTGAGATGAATTAACAGAAAACAAAGGTGTTTCTCAGAAAGTTTCTTGCCAGTTTTTAACTGAAGTTATTTCCTTTTTCGCCAAAGCCCTCTATGGGCTTCCAAATATCACTTTGCAAATTCCACAAGAACAGTCTTAGCGAAGGGCTTCTGGAGGAAAGTGCTGTAACTCTGTGAGATGAATTAAGAGAACGCAAAGCAGTTTCTCAGAAATCTTCTTTCCAGTTTTTAACGGAACATATTTTCTTTTTCACCATAGCCTTCTATGGGCTTCGAAATATCACTTTGCAATTTCCAGAAGAACAGTCTTTGCGGAGGGCTTCTGGAGGGGAAGTTTTTAACTCTGTGAGATGAATTAAGAGAACACAAAGCAGTTTCTCAGAAAACTTCTTTCCAGTTTTTAACTGAAGATATTTCCGTTTACACCATAGCCCTCTATGGGTTTCCAAATATCACTTTGCAAATTTCACAAGAACAGTCTTAGTGAACAGCTTCTTGAGGAGAAAGCTGAAACTCTGTGAGATGAACTAACAGAACACAAAGTAGTTTCTCAAAGAGCTTCTTTTCGGTTTTTAGCGGAAGATATTTACTTTTTCACCATAGCCCTCTATGTGCTTCCAAATATCACTTTGCAAATTCCACAAGAACAGTCTTAACGAAGGGCTTCTGGAGGGAAAAGTTGTAACTCTGTGAGATAAATTAACAAGACAGAAAGCAGTTTCTCAGAAAGCTTCTTTCCAGTTTTTAACTGAAGATATTTCCTTTTTCACCATAGCCCTCTAGGGGTTCCAAATATCACTTTGCAAATTCCACAAGAATAGTCTTAAGGAAAAGATTCTGGAGGGGAAAGCTGTAAATCTGTGAGATGAATTAACAGAACACAAAACAGTTTCACAGAAACCTTCCTTCCAGTTTTTAACTGAAGAAATTTCCTTTTTCACCATAGCGCTCTATGGGCTTCCAAATATGACTTTGCAAATCGCACAAGAACAGTCTTAGCGAAAGGCTTGTTGAGGGGAAAGCTGTAAATCTGTGAGATGAATTAACAGAACACAAGGCAGTTTCTCAGAAAGCTTCCCTTAAGTTTTTATCTCAGGTAATTTCCTTTTTCACCACAGCCCTCTATGGGCTTCCCAACATCACTTTTCAAATTACACAAGAACAGTCTTAGCGAAAGGCTTCTTGAGGGGAAAGCTGAAACCCTGTGAGTTGAATTAACAGAACACAAAGCAGTTTCTCCGAAGGCTTCTATTCAGTTTTTATCTTAGAATATTTCCTTTTTCACCATAGCCCTGTAAGGGCTTCCAAATATAACTTTGCAAATTCCACATGAAAAGTCTTAGTGAAAAGCTTCTTGAGGGGAAGCTGTAACTCTCTGAGATGAATTAATAGAACACAAAACAGTTTCTCAGAAAGCTTCTTTCCAGTTTTTAATGGAAGATATTTCATATTTCACCATAGCCCTCTATGGGCTTCCAAATATGACTTTGAATATCTCACAAAAACATTCTTAGCGAAGGCTTCTTGTGGGGAACGCTGTAACTCGGTCAGATGTATAATTAACAGAACACACGGCAGTTTCTCAGAAAGATTCTTTTCAGTTTTTAACTGAAGATATTCCCTTTTTTCATCATAGCCCTCTATGAGCTTCCAAATATCACTTTGCAAATACCACAGTAACAGTCTTAGCGAAAGGAATCTGGAAGGGAAAGCTGTAACTGTGTGAGATGAATTAACCGAACACAAAGCAGTTTCTGTGAAAGCTTCTTTTCAGTTTTTATGTTAGGCTATTTCCTTTTTCACCATATCCCTGAATGGGCTTCGAAATGTCACTTTGCAAATTCCAAAACAACAGTGTTAGCGAAAGCTTTCTGGAGGGGAAAGCTGTAATTCTCTGAGATGAATTAACAGAACACAAAACAGTTTCTCAGAAAGATTCTTTCCAGTTTTTAACGGAAGATATTTCTTTTTTCACCATAGCCCTCTATGGGCTTCCAAATAACACTTTGGAAATGCCACAAGAACAGTCTTAGCAAAAGACTTCTTGAGGTGAAAGCTGTAACTCTGTGAGATAAATTAACAGAACACAAAGCAGTTTCTCAGAAAACTTCTTTCCAGTTTTTAACTGAAGATATTTCCGTTTACACCATAGCCCTCAATGGGCTTCCAAATATCACTTTGCACATCCCACAAGAACAGTCTTAGCGAAAGTCTTCTTAAGGGGAATGCTCTAGCTCTTTGAGATGATTCAACAGGACACAAAGCAGTTTTTCAGAAAGCTTCTTTTCAGTTTCTATCTTAGGCTATTTCCTTTTTCACCATAGCCCTCTGTGGTCTTCCAAATATCACCTTGTAAATTCCACAAGAACAGTCTTAGCGAAAAACTTCTGGAGGGGAAAGCTCTAATTCGGTGAGATGTATTAACAGAAAACACCCCAGTTTCTCATAAAGCTTCTTTCCCCTTTTTAACGGGAGATATTTCCTTTTTCACCATAGCCCTCTATGGGTTACCAAATATGAATTTGCAAATTGCACAAGAAGAGTCTTAGTGAATGGCTTCTTGAGGGGAAAGCTAAAACTCTGTGAGATGAACTAACAGAACACAAAGAAGTTTCTCAGAAAGCTTCTTTTCTGTTTTTAACGGAAGATATTCCCTTTTTCAACATAGCCCTCTATGGGCTTCGAAATTTCTCTTTGCAAATTCCACAAGAACAGTCTTAGCCAAAGACTTCTGGAGGGGAAAGCTGTAAGTCAGTGAGATGAATTAACAGAACACAAAGCAGTTTCTCAGAAAGCTTCTTTCCAGTTTTTAAGGGAAGATATTTCCTTTTTCACCATAGCCATCTATGGGCTTCCAAATATCACTTCGGAAATTCCACAAGAACAGTCTTAGTGAACGGCTTCTTAAGGGGAAAGCTGTAAATCGGTGAGATGAATAAACAGAACACAAAGGAGTTACTCATAAAGCTTCTTTCCAGTTTTTAACTAAAGATATTTCCTTTTTCACCATAGCCCTCTATGGGCTTCCAAAATCACTTTGCAAATTCCACAAGAACAGTCTTAGCGAAAGGCTTCTGGAGAGCAAAGCTGTAATTCTGTGAGATAAATTAACAGAACACAAAGCAGTTTCTCAGAAATCTTCTTTCCAGTTTTCATCTTAGTATATTTCCTTTTTCACCATAGCCCTCTATGGGCTTCCAAATATCACTATGCAAATCCCACAGGAACTGTCTTAGTGAAAGGCTTACTGTGGAGTGGCTTCTTGAGGGGAAAGCGGTAACACTGGGAGATTAACTAACAGAACACAAAGCAGTTTCTCAGAAAGTTTCTTCTCGGTGTTTATCTTAGGATATTTCCTTTTTCACCTTAGCCATCTCTGGGCTTCCAATTATCACTTTGCAAATTACACAAGAACAATCTTAGCAGAAGGTGTCTTCAGAGGAAAGCTCTGATTCTTTGAGATGAATTAAGAGAACACACAGCAGTTTCTCAGAAAGCTTCTTTTCAGTTTATAACTGAAGATATTTCCTTTTTCACTGTAGCCCTCTATGGGCTTCCAAATATCACTTTGCAAATACCACAACAGCAGCCTTAGCGAAAGGCTTCTTGAAGGTAAAGCTGTAATTCTGTGAGTTGAATTAACAGAAAACAAAGCAGTTTCTCAGAAAGGTTCTTTTCAGTTTTTATCTTAGGATATTTACTTTTTCACCATAGCCTTCTAAGGGCTTCCAAATGTCACTTGGCAAATTCCACAAGAACAGTCTTAGTGAACGGCTCCTTGAGCGGAAAGCTGTAACTCTGTGAGATGAACTAACAGAAGAGAAAGCAGTTTCTCAGAAAAGTTCTTTTCGGTTTTTATCTTAGAATATTTCCATTTTCATCATAGCCCTCTATGGGATTCCAAATATCACTTTGCAAATTCCACAACAACAGCCTTAGCGAAAGGCTTTCTGAGGGGAAAGCTACAACTCTTTGAGATGAATTAACAGAACACAAAGCAGTTTCTCAGAAATCTTCTTTCCAGTTTTTAATGGAAGATATTTCCTTTTTCACTATAGCCATCTCGGGTTTCCAAATATCACTTTGCAAATTCCTAAAGAACAGTCTTAGCGAAGGGCTTCTGGAGGGGTAATCTGTAACTCTGTGAGATGAACTAACAGAACACAAAGTAGTTTCTCAGAAATCTTCTTTCCAGTTTTTAACGGAAGATATTCCCTTTTTCACCATAGCCCCCAAGGGCTTCTAAATATCACTTTGCGAATTCCACGAGAACAGTCTTAGCGAAAGGCTTCCTGAGGGGAAAGTTTTAACTCTGTGAGATGAATTAACAGAACACATAGCAGCTTCTCAGAAAGCTTCTCTCCAGTTTTTAACGGAAAATATTTCGTTTTTTACCATAGCCCTCTATGGGCTTCCAAATAACACTTTGCAAATGCCACAAGAACAGTCTTAGCGAAAGGCTTCTTGAGGGGAAAGCTATAACTCTGTGAGATGAAATAACAGAACACAAAGCAGTTTCTCACAAAGCTTCTTTCCAGTTTTTAACGGAAGATATTTCCTTTTCACCGTAGCCCTCTATGGGCTTCCAAATATCATTTTGCAAATTCCAGAAGAACAGTCTTAGCGCAAGGCTTTTTGAGGGGAAAGCTGTAACTCTGTGAGATAAATAAACAGAACACAAAGCAGTTTCTCACAAAGATTCCTTCCAGTTTTTGTCTTAGGATATTTCCTTTTTCATCATAGCCCTCTATGTGCTTCCAAATAAGACTTTGAATATTCCGCAAGAACAGTCTTAGCGAAAGGATTCTTGAGGGGAAAGCTGTAACTCTGTGAGATGAATTAACAGAACACAACGCAGTTGCTCAGAAAGCTCCTTTCCAGTTTTTAACTGAAGATATTTCCTTTTTCACCTTTGGCCTCTTGGGGCTTCCAAATATCACTTTGCAAATTCCACAAGAACAGACTCAGCGAAAGGCTTCTTGAGGGGAAAGCTGTTATTCTGTGAGATGAATTAACAGTACACAAAGCAGTTTCTCAGAAAGCTTCTTTCCAGTTTTTCACGGAGAATATTTCCTTTTTCACCATAGCCCTCTATGGCCTTCTAAATATCACTTTTCAAATTCCACAAGAACAGTCTTAGGGAAAGCTTCTTGAGGGGAAAGCTGTAACTCTCTGAAATGAAATAACAGAACACAAATCAGTTTCTCAGAAATCATCTTTCCAGTTTTTAACGGAAGATATTTCCTTTTTCACCAAAGCCCTCTCTGGGCTTCCAAATATCTCTATTCAAATTCCACAAGAACAGTATTAGCGAAAGGCTTCTTGAGGGAAAAGCTGTAACTCTGTGCGATGAATTAACAGAACACAAAGCATTTTCGCAGAAAACTTCTTTCCAGTTTTTAACAGAAGATATTTCCTTTTTTACCAAAGCCGTCTTTGGCCTTCCAAATATCACTTTGCAAATTACACAAGAACAGTGTTAGCGAAATTTTTCTTGAGGGGAAAGCTGTAACTCTGTGAAACGAATTTACAGAACACAAAGCAGTTTCTCAGAAAGCTTCTTTCCAGTTTTGAAATGAAGATATTTCCTTTTTCACCATAGCCCTCTATGGGCTTCTAATATCACTTTGCAAATTCCACAAGAACAGTCTTAGCGAAAGGCTTCCTGAGGGGAAAGCTGTAAGTCTGTGAGATGAATTAACAGAACACAAAGTAGTTTCTCAGAAAGCTTCTTTTCAGTTTTTATCTTAGGATATTTTCTTTTTCACCATAGCCCTCTAGGGGCTTCCAAATATCACTTTGCAAATTCCACAAGAAGAGACTTAGCGAAAGGCTTCTTGAAGGGAAAGCTGTAATCAGAAGGCTTCTTTCCAGTTTTTAACGGAAGATATTTCCTTTTTCACCATAGACCTCTTTGGACTTCCATATAACACTTTTAAAAATCCACAAGAACTGTCTTAGCGAAAGCCTTTTTGAAGGTAAAACTGTAACTCTGTGAGATGAGTTAACAGAAAACAAAGTAGTTTCTCAGAAAGCTTCTTTCCAGTTTTTAATGGAAGATATTTCCTTTTTTACCAAAGCCCTCTATGGGCTTCTAAATATCACTTTGCAAATTCCACAAGAATAATGTTAGCGAAAGGCTTCATGAGCGGAAAGCTGTAACTCTGTGAAATGAATTAACAGAACACAAAGCAGTTTCTCAGAAAGCTTCTTTCCAGTTTTTAACTGAAGATATTTCCTTTTTCACCATAGCCCTCTATGGGCTTCCAAATATCCCTTTGCAAATTCCACAAGAGCAGTGTCAGCAAAAGGCTTCTTGAGGGGAAAGCTGTAACTCTTTGTGATGAATTAACAGGACACAAAGCAGTTTATCAGAAAGCTTCTTTCCAGTTTTTAACTTAAGATATTTCCTTTTTCACCCTAGGCATCTATGGGCTTCCAACTATCACTTTGCAAATTCCACAAGAACAATCTTAGCGAAACGCTTCTTGAGGGAAAAGCTGTAACTCTGTGAGATGAATTAACATAACACAAAGCAGTTTCTCAGAAAGCTTCTTTTCGGTTTTTATCTTAGGATATTTCCATTTTCACCATAACCCTCTCTGGGCATCCAAATATCACTTTGCAAATACCACAAGAGCAGTCTTAGTGAACTGATTCTTGAGGGGAAAGCTGTAACACTGTGAGATGAATTAACAGAACACAAAGCAGTTTCTCAGAAAGCTTCTTTCCAGTGTTTAACGTAAGATATTTCCTTTTTCACCATAGCCCTCTATGGGCTTCCAAATATCACTTTGCAAATTACACAAGAACAGCCTTAGAGAAAGGTTTCTTGAGAGGAAAGCTGTAACTCGGTGAGATGTGTGAACAGAACTCACGGCAGTTTCTCAGAAAGCTTCTTTCCAGTATTTAACGGAAGATATTTCCTTTTTCACCATATCTCTGTATGGGTTTCCAAATATCAGTTTGAAAATTTCACAGGAATAGTCCTAGTGATCGGCTTCTTGAGGGGAAAGCTGTAACTTTTTGAGATGAATTAAGAGTACCCAAAGCAATTTCTCAGAAATCTTCTATCCAATTTTTAACTGAAGATATTTCCTTTTTCACCATAGCCTTGTATGGGCTTCCAAATATCACTTTACATATTCCACAAGAACAGTCTTAGCGAAAGGCTTCTTGAGGGAAAAGCTGTAACTATGTGAGATATATTAACAGAACACAAAACTGTTTCTCAGAAACCTTCTTTTCTGTTTCTGTCTTAGGATATTTCCTCTTTCACCATAGCCCTCTATGGGTTTATAAATATCACTTTGAATATTTCACAAGAATAGTCTTAGTGAACGACTTCTTGAGTGGAAAGCTGTAACTCTGTGATATGAACTAACAAAACAGAAAGAAGTTTCTCAGAAAGCTTCTATTCGGTTTTTAACGGAAGATATTTCCTTTTTCAACATGGACCTCTAAGGGCTACCAAATTTCACTTTGTAAATTCCACAAGAACTGTCTTAGTGAAAGGCTTCTTGAAGGAAAAGCTTTACCTCTGTGAGATGCATTAAGAGAACAAAAAGAAGTTTCTCAGAAAGCTTATTTACAGTTTTTAACTGAAGATATTTCCTTTTTCACATAGCCCTCTATGGGCTTCCAAATATCACTTTGCAAATTCCACAAGAACAGTCTTAGCAAAAGGTTTGTGCAGAGGAAAGCTGTAACTCTGTGTTATAAATTAACAGAACACAAAGCAGTTTCTCAGAAATCTTCTTTCCATTTTTTAACGGAAGAAATTTCCTTTTTCACCTTAGAGCTATATGGGCTTCCAAACATGACTTTGCAGATTCCACAAGAACAGTCTTAGCGAAACGTTTCTTGAGGGGAAAGCTGTAACTCTGTGAGGTGAATTAGCAGAACACAAAGCAGTCTCTCAGAAAGCTTCTATCCACTTTTTAACGGAAGATATTTCCTTTTTCACCGTAGCCATCTATTGACTACTAAATATCACTTTCCAAATTCCACATGAACATTCTTAGTGAAAGACTTCTTGAGGGGAAAGCTGTAACTCTGTGAGATGAATTAACAGAACAAAAAGCACTTTCTCAGAAAGCTTCTTTCCAGTTTTTAAGGGAAGATATTTCCTTTTTCACCATAGCCCTCTATGGACTTTCAAATATCACTTTGCTAATTCCTCAAAAACAGTCTTAACGAAAGGCTTCTTGAATGGAAAGTTGTAACTCTGTGAGATGAATTAACAGAACACAAAGCAGTTTATCAGAAATCTTCTTTCCAGTTTTTAACGGAAGATATTTCCTTTTTCACCGTGACCCTCTATGGGCTACTAAATATCACTTTTCAAATTCCACAAGAACAGTCTAAGCGAAAGGCTTCTTAATGCGAAATCTGTAACTCTGTGAGATGAAATAACAGCACACAAAGCAGTTTCTCAGAAAGCTTCTTTCCAGTTTTTACCTGAAGATATTTCCTTTTTCACCATAGCCCTCTTTGGGCTTCCAAATATCACTTTGCAAATTCCACAAGAACAGTCTTACCGAAAGACTTCTTGAGTGGAAAGCTGTAACTCTGTGAGAGGAATTAATAGAACACAAAGCAGTTTCTCAGAAAGCTTCTTTCCAGTTTTTAACGGAAGATGTTTCCTTTTTAACCGTAGCCCTCTATGAGCTTCCAAATATCACTTTGCAAATTCCACAAGAACAGCCTTAGTAAAAGGCTTCTTGAGGGGAAAGCTGTAACTCTGTGAGGTGAATTAATAGAACATAAAGCAGTATCTCAGAAATTTTCTTTCCAGTTTTTAACGGAAGATATTTCCTTTTTCACATTAGCCCTCTATATGCTTCCAAATATCACTTTGCAAATTTCACAAGACAGGCTTAAAAAAGGCATCTTGAGGGGAAACCTGTAACTCTGTGAAATGAAATAATAGAACACAAAGCAGTTTCTCAGAAAGTTTCTTTCCAGTTTTCATCTTAGGATATTTCCTTTTTCACCATAGACATCTATGGGCTTCCAAATATCACTTTGCAAATTCCACAAGCACAGTCATACCTAAAGGCTTCTTGAGGGGAAAGCTGTAACTCTGTGAGATGAATTAACAGAGTACAAAATAGTTTTTCAGAAAGCTTCTTTTCAGTTTTTGTCTTGGGATATTTCCTTTTTCGCCATAGCCCTCTACGGGATACTGAGTATCACTTTCCAATTTCCACAAAAACAGTCTTAGCGAAAGGCTTCTTGAGGGGAAAGCTGTAACTCTGTGAGATGAACTAACAGAATACAAAGCAGTTTCTCAGAAAGCTTTTTCCAGTTTTTAACGGAAGATATTTCCTTTTTTACCATAGCACTCTATGGGCTTCCAAATATCACTTTGCAAATTCCACAAGAACAGTCTTAGCGAAAGGCTTCTGTAGGGGAAAGCTCTAAGTCTGTAACATGAATTACCAGAGCACAAAGTAGTTTGTAAGAAAGATTCTTTTCAGTTTTTGTCTTAGGATATTTCTTTTTTCACCATAGCCCTCTATGGGCTTCTAAGTATCCCTTTCCAATTTCCACAAAAACTGTCTTAAGGAAAGTCTTCTTGAGGGGAAAGGTGTAAAACTGTGAGTTGAATTAAGAGAACACAAAGGAGTTTTGCAGAATCCCTCTTTCCAGTTTTTAACGGAACATATTTCCTTTTTCACCAGAGTCCTTATGGGCTTCTAGATATCACTTTCTAAATTCCACAAGAACAGTCTTAGCAAAAGGCTTCTTGAGGGGAAAGCAGTAACTCTGTGAGATGTATTAACAGAACACAAAGCATTTTCTCAGAAAGCTTCTTTTCAGTTTTTATCTTAGGATATTTCCTTTTTCACCATAAACCTCTATGGGCTTCAAAATATCACATTGCAAATTCCACAAGAACAGGCTTAGCGAAAGGCTTCTTGAGGGGAAAGCTGTAACTCTGTGAGATGAATTAACAGAACACAAACAGTTTCTCAGAAAGCTTCTTTTCAGTTTTTATCTTAGGATATTTCCTTTTTCACATTGACTTCTATGGGTTTCCAAATATCACTTTGCAAATTTCACAAGAACAGGCTAGGTGAAAGGCTTCCTGAGGGGAAAGCTGTAACTCTGTGACATGAATTAACAGAACAAAAAGCAGTTTCTCAGAAAACTTCTTTCCAGTTTTTAACGGAAGATATTTCCTTTTTCACGGTAGCCCTCGATGGGCTTCCAAATATCACTTTGCAAATTCCACAAGAAAAGGCTTGGCGAAAGGCTTATTGAGGGGAAAGCTGTAACTCTGTGAGATGAATTAACAGAACACAAAGCCGTTTCTCAGAAAGCTTCTCTTCAGTTTTTATCTTAAGATATTTCCTTTTTCACCACAGCCCTCTTTGGGCTTCTAAACATCACTTTCGAAATTCCACAAGAACTGTCTTGGGGAAAGGCTTCTTGAGAGGAAAGCTGTAACTCTGTGGGTTGAATTAACAGAAAACAAAGCAGTTTCTCAGAAAGCTTCTTTCCAGTTTTTAACGGAAGATATTTCCTTTTTCACCATGGCCCTCTATGGGCTTCTAAGAATCCCTTTCCAATTTCCACAAAAACTGTCTTAAGGAAAGACTTCTTGAGGGGTAAGGTGTAACTCTGTGAGTTGAAATAAGAGAACACAAAGGAGTTTCGCAGAATGCCTCTTTCCACTTTTTAACGGAACATATTTCCTTTTTCACCAGAGTCCTCTATGGGCTTCTAGATATCACTTTCTAAATTCCACAAGAACAGTCTTAGCAAAAGGCTTCTTGAGGGGAAAGCAGTAACTCTGTGAGATGTATTAACAGAACACAAAGCATTTTCTCAGAAAGCTTCTTTTCAGTTTTTATCTTAGGATATTTCCTTTTTCACCATAGCCCTCTATGGGTTTCCAAATATCACTTTGCAAATTCCAGAAGAAAAGTCTTAGCGAAAGGCTTCTTGAGTGTAAAGCTGTAACTGTGTGAGATGAATTAACAGAACACAAAGCAGTTTCTCAGAAAGCTTCTTTGCAGTTTTTAACGGAAGATATTTCTTTTCACCATTGCCCTCTATGGGCTTTCAAATATCACTTTGTAAATTCCACAAGAACAGTCTTAGCGAAAGGCTCCTTGAGTGGAAAGCTGTATCTCTGAGATGAATTAACAGAACACATAGCAGTTTCTCAGAAACCTTCTTTACAGTTTTTAACTGAAGATATTTCCTTTCTCACCATAGCCCGCTTTGGGCTTCCAAATATCACTTTGCAAATTCCACAAGAACAGTCTTAGTGAAATGTTTCTTGAGGGGAAAGCTGTAACTCTGTGACATGAATTAATGGAACACAAAGCAGTTTCTCAGAAAGATTCTTTCCAGTTTTTAACGGAAGATATTAGCTTTTTCACCATAGACCTCTATGAACTTCCAAATATCACTTTGCAAATTCCACAAGAACAGTCTTAGCAAAAGGCTTCTGGAGAGGAAAGCTGTAACACTGTGTGATAAATTAACAGAACACAAAGCAGTTTCTCAGAAAACTTCTTTCCAGTTTTTAACGGAAGAAATTTCCTTTTTCACCTAAGAGCTATATGGGCTTCCAAACATGACTTTGCAGATTCCACAAGAACAGTCTTAGCGAAACGTTTCTTGAGGAGAAAGCTGTAACTCCGTGAGATGAATTAACAAAACACAAAGCAGTTTCTCAGAAAGCTTCTTTGCAGTTCTTATGTTAGGATATTTCCTTTTTCACCATAGCCCTCTAGGAGTTCCAAATATCACTTTGCAAATTCCACAAGAACAGTCTTATCGAAAGGCTTCTTGAGGAGAAAACTGTAACTCTGGACACGAATTAATAGAACACAAAGCACTTTCTCAGAAAGCTTCCTTCCAGTTTTTAACGGAAGATATTTCCTTTTTCACCATAGCACTCTATGGGCTTCCAAACATCACTTTGCAAATTCCACAAGAACAGTCTTATCGAAAGGCTTCTTGAGGGGAAAGCTGTAACTTTGTGAGATGCATTAACAGAACACAAAGCAGTTTCTCAAAAGCTTCTTTGCAGTTCTTATCTTAAGATATTTCCTTTTTCACCATAGCCCTATATGGCTTCCAATTATCACTTTGCAAATTCCACAAGAACAGTCTAAGCGAATGGCTTCTTGAGGGGAAAGCTGTAACTCTTTGAGATGAATGAACAGAACACAAAGAAGTTTCTCAGAAAGCTTCTTTCCAGTTTTAAACTGAAGATATTTCCTTTTTTACCATAGCCCTCTAAGGGCTTCCAAATATCACTTTGCAAATTCCACAAGAACAGTCTTAGCGAAAGGCTTCTTGAGGGGAAAGCTGTAACTCTGTGAGATGAATTAACAGAACATGAAGCAGTTTCTGAAAAGCTTCTTTTCAGTTTTTATCTTGGGATATTTCCTTTTTCACCCTAGACATCTAAGGACTTAAAAATAGCACTTTGCAAATTCCACAAGAACATTCTTAGCAAAAGTCTTCTTGAGGGGAAATCTGTAATTCTGTCAGATGAATTAACAGGACACAAAGCAGTTTATCAGAAAGCTTCTTTCCAGTTTTTAACGGAAGATATTTCCTTTTTCACTATAGCCCTCTATGGGCTTCCAATATCACATTGAAAATTCCACAAGATCAGTCTTAGCGAAAGGCTTCTTGAAGTGAAAGCTGTAAGCCTGTGAGATGAATTAACAGAACACAAAGCAGTTTCTCAGAAAGCTTCTTTGCAGTTTTTAACGGAAGACATTTCCTTTTTCACCATAGCCCTCTATGGGCTTCCAAATATCACTTTGCAAATTCCACAAGAAGAGTCATAGCGAAAGGCTTCTTGAGTGGAAAGCTGTATCTGTGAGATGAATTAACAGAACACATAGCAGTTTCTCAGAAAGCTTCTTTCCACTTTTTAAGGGAAGATATTTCATTTTCACCATAGCCCTTATGGGCTTCCAAGTATCACTTTGCGAATTCCACAAGAACAGTCTAAGCGAAATGCTTCTTGAGGGGAAAGCTGTAACTCTGTGAGATGAATTATCGCAACACAAAGCATTTTCTCAGAAAGCTTCTTTCCAGTTTTTAACAGAAGATATTTCCTTTTTCACCATAGCTCTCTATGGGCTTCCAAATATCACTTTGCACATTCCACACGAACAGTCTTAGCGAAAGGCTTCTTGAGTGGAAAGCTGTAACTCTGTGAGATGAATTAACAGAACACAAAGCAGTTTCTCAGAAAGCTTCTTTACAGTTTTTCACAGAAGATATTTCCTTTTACACCATAGCACTCTATGGGCTTCCATATATCACTTTGCAAATTTCACAAAAACAATCTTACTGAATTCGTTCTTGAAGGGAAAGCTGTAACACTGTGAGACGAATTAACAGAACACAAAGCAGTTTCTGAGAAAGCTTCTTTTCAGTTGTTATCTTAGGATATTTCCTTTTTCTCCGTAGCCCTCTATGGGCTTACAAATATGACTTTGCAAATTCCACAAGAACAGCCTTAGTGAAAGGCTTCTTGAGTGGAAAGCTGTAACTCTGTGGGAAGAATTAACAGAACACAAAGCAGTTTCTCAGAAAGCTTCTTTACAGTTTTTAACAGAAGATATTTCGTTTTTCGCCGTAGCCCTCTATGGACTTCCAAATATCCCTTTGCAAATTCCACAAGAACAGTCTTTGCGAAAGTCTTCTTGAGCGGAAAGCTGTAACTCTGTGAAATGAATTAACAGAACACAAAGCATTTTCTCAGAAAGCTTCTTACCAGTTTTTAATGGAAGATATTTCCTTTTTCACCTTAACCCTCTATGGGCTTCCAAATATCACTTTGCAAATTCCACAAGAACAGTCTTAGAGAAAGGCTTCTTGAAGGGCAAGCTGTAACTCTGTGAGATGAACTAAGAGCACACAAAGCAGTTTCTCAGAATGCTTTTTTCCAGTTTTTTACGGAAGATAATTCCTTTTTCACCATAACCCTCTATGGGCTTCCAAATATCACTTTGCAAATTCCACAAGAACAGTCTTAGCGAAAGGCTTCTTGAGGGGAAAGCAGTAACTGTGAGATGAATTAACCGAACACAAAGCAGTTTCTCAGAAAGCTTATTTCCAGTTTTAAAGGGAAGATTTTCCTTTTTCACCATAATCCTCTAAGGGCTTCCAAATATCACTTTACAAATTCCACAAGAACAGTCTTAGTGAAAGGCTTCTTGAGAGGAACGCAGTAACTCTGTGAGATGAATTAACAGAACACAAAGCAATTTCTCAGAAAGCTTCATTCCAGTTTTTAACGGAAGATATTTCCTTTTTCAACATAGCCCTCTATGGTCTCCCAAATATCACTTTGAAATTTCCTCAAGAACACTCTTACCGAAAGGCTTCTTGAGGGGAAAGCTGTAACTCTGTGAGACGAATTAACAAAACACAAAGCAGTTTCTCAGAAAGCTTCTTTCCAGTTTTTAACGGAAGATATTTCCTTTTTCACCATAGCCCTCTATGGGCTTCCAATATCACTTTGGAAAATCCACAGGAAGAATCTTAGAGAATGGCTTCCTGCTGGGAAAGCAGTAACTCTGTGAGATGAATTAACAGAATACAGAGCAGATTCTCAGAAAGCTTCTTTCCAGTTTTAGCGGAATATATTTCCTTTTTCATCATAGCCCTCTATGGGCTTCCAAATATCACTTTGCAAATTCCACAAGAAGAGACTTCGCGAAAGGCTTCTTAAGGGGAAAAGTGTAACTCTGTGAGATGAATTAACAGAACACTAAGTAGTTTCTCAGAATGATTCTTTTCAGTTTTTGTCTTAGGATATTTCCTTTTTCAACTTAGCCCCCTAAGGGCTTGAAAATATCACTATGAAAATTCCTCAAGAACAGACTTAGCGAAAGGCTTCTTAAGGTGAAAGCAGTGACTCTGTGAGATGAATTAACAGAACACAAAGCAGTTTCTCAGAAAGCTTTTTTCCAGTTTTTAACGGAAGATATTTCCTTTTTCACCGTAGACCTCTATGGGCTTCCAAATATCACTTTGCCAATTACACAAGAAGAGTCTTAGCGAAAGGTTTCTTGAAGGGAAAGCTGTATCTCGGTGAGATGAATTAACAGAACACAAAGCAGTTTCTCATAAAGCTTCTTTCCAGTTTTTAACGGAAGATATTTCCTTTTCCACCGTAGACCTCTAATGGCTTCCGAATATCACTATGCAAATTTCACAAGAACAGTCTTAGCGAAAGGCTTCTTGAGGGGAATGCTGTAACTCTGTGAGATGAATTAACAGAAAACAAAGGAGTTTCTCAGAAAGCTTCTTTCCAGTTTTTAACGGAAGTTATTTCCTTTTTCACCATAGTCTCTATGGGCTTCCAAATAACACTGCGCAAATTCCACAAAAATAGATTTAGCGAAACGCTTCTTGAAGGGAAGCTGTAACTCTGTGAGATGAATTAACAGAACTCAAAGCAGTTTCTCACAAAGCTTCTATACAGTTTTTAACGGAAGATATTTCCTTTTACACCTTAACCCTCTATGGGCTTCCAAATATCACTTTGCAAATTCCACAGGAACAGTCTTAGCGAAAGGCTTCTTGAGGTGAAAGCTGTAACTCTGTGAGATGAACTAAGAGAACACAAAGGAGTTTCTCAGAAAGCTTCTTACCAGTTTTTAACAGAAGATATTTCCTTTTTCACCTTAACTCTCTATGGGCTTCCAAATATCACTTTGCAAATTCAACAAGAACAGTCTTAGTGAAAGGCTTCCTGAGGGGAAAGCAGTAACTTTCAGATGAATTACGAGAACACAAAGCAGTTTCTCAGAAAGCTTATTTCCAGTTTTTAACGGAAGCTATATATTTTTTCACCATAGCCCTCCATGGCCTTCCAAATATCACTTTGTAAATTCCACAAGAACAATCTCAGCGAAAGGCTTCTTGAGGGGAAAACTGTAACTCTGTGAGATGAATTGACAGAACACAAAGCAGTTTCTCAGAAACCTTCTTTTCAGTTTTTATCTTAGGATATTTCTTTTCCACCATAGAGCTCTAGGGCTTCCAAATATCACTTTGCAAATTCCACAAGAACAGTCCTAGCGAAAGGGTGTTGGAGGGGAAAGCTGTAAATCTGTGAGATGAATTAACAGAACACAAAGCAGTTTCTCAAAAAGCTTCTATCCAGTTTTTAATGGAAGATATGTCCTTTTTCACCATTGCCCTCTACGGGCTTACAAATATCACTTTACAAATTCCACAAGAACAGTCTTAGCCAAAGACTTCATGAGGGGAAAGCTGTAATTCTGTGAGATGAATTAGCAGAACAGAAAGCAATCTCTCAAAAGCTTCTATCCACTTTTTAACGGAACATATTTCCTTTTTCACCGTAGCCCTCTATTGGCTACTAAATATCACTTTCCAAATTCCACATGGACAGTCTTAGCGAAAGACTTCTTGAGGGGAAAGCTGTAACTCTGTGAGATGAATTAACAGAACACAAAGCAGTTTCTCAGAATGCTTCTTTCCAGTTTTTAACGGAAGATATTCCCTTTTTCACCATCGCCCTCTAGGGGTTCTACATATCACATTCCAAATTCCACATGAACAGTCTTAGCCAAAGGCTTCTTGAGGGGAAAGCTGTAACTCTGTGAGATCAATAAAGAGAACACAAATCAGTTTCTCAGAATGCTTCTTTCCACTTTTTAACTCAACATATTTCCTTTTTCACCATAGCCCTCTATGGACTTCCAAATATCACTTTGCTAATTCCTCAGGAACAGTCTTAACCAAAGGCTTCTTGTGTGGAAAGCTGTAACTCTGTGAGATGAATTAACGGAACAAAACGCTGTTTCTCTGAGAGCTACTTTCCAGTTTTTAACTGAAGATATTTCCTTTTTCACCATAGCCCTCTATGGGCTTCCATATATCACTTTGGAAATTCCACAGGAACAGTCTTAGGGAAAGGCTTCTTGAGGGGAAAGCTGTAACTGTGTGAGATGAATGAACAGAACACAAAGCAGTTTCTCACAAAGCTTCTTTCCAGTTTTTAACGGAAGGTATTTCCTTTTTCACCATAGCCATCTATGGGTTTCGAAATATCACTTTGCACATTCCACAAGAATAGACTTAGCGAAAGGCTTCTAGAGGGGAAAGCTCTAACTCTGTGAGATGAATTAACAGAACACAAATCAGTTTATCAGAAAGCTTCTTTCCAGTTTTTAACTGAAGATATTTCCTTTTTCACCATAGCCCTCTATGGGTTTCCAAATATCACTTTGTAAATTCCAGAAGAAAGATCTTAGTGAAAGGCTTCTTGAGTGGAAAGCTGTAACTCTGTGAGATGAATTAACAGAACACAAAGCAATTTCTCAGAAAGTTTCTTTCCAGTTTTTACCTGAAGATATTTCCTTTTTCACCATAGACCTCTAGGGGTTCCACATATCACTTTGAAAATCCCACAAGAACAGTCTTAGCGAAAGGCTTCTTGAGGGTAAAGCTGTAACTCGGTGAGATGTATTAACATAACACACGGCAGATTCTCAGAAAGCTTTTTTCTAGTTTTTAACGGAAGATATTTCCTTTTTCACCATAGCCCTCTATGGGCTTCCAAATATCACTTTGAAAATTTCACAACAACAGCCTTAGCAAAAGGCTTCTTGAGGGGAAAGCTGTAACTCTGTGAGTTGAATTGACAGAACACAAAGCAGTTTCTCAGAAAGCTTATTTTCAGTTTCTATCTTAGGATAATTCCTTTTTCAAAATAGCCTTCTATGGGCTTCCAAATATCACTTTGCAAATTCCACAAGAACACTCTTAGCGAAAGGCTTCTGGAGGAGAAGCTGTAACTCTGTGAGATGAATTAACAGAACAAATAGCAATTTCTCAGAAATCTTCTTTCCAGTTTTTAACGGAAGAAATTTCCTTTTTCACCATAGCCCTCTATGGACTTCCAAATATCACTTTGCATATCCCACAACAACAGTCCTAGCGAAAGTCTTCTTGAGGGGAAAGCTGTAACTCGGTGAGGTGCATTAAGAGAACACATGGCAGTTTCTCAGAAAGCTTATTTCCAGTTTTTAAGGGAATATATTTCCTTTTTCACCATAGCCTTCTAAGGGATTACAAATATCAGTTTGCAAATTTCACAAGAACAGTCTTAGTGAAGGGCTTCTTGAGGGGAAAGCTGTAACACTGTGAGATGAACTAACACAACACAAAGCAGTTTCTCAGACAGCTTCTTTTCCGTTTTTATCTTAGGGTATTTCCGTTTTCAAAATAGCCCTCTATGGGCTTCCAAGTATCACTTTGCAAATTACACAAGAACAGTTTTATATAAAGGCTTCTTGAGGGGAGAGCTGTAACTCGATGAGATGTATTAACCGAACACACGGCAGTTTCTTAAAAAGCTTCTTTCCAGTTTTTAACGGAAGTTATTTCCCTTTTCACCTTAGCCCTCTATGGGTTTCCAAATATAACTTTGCAATTTCCCCAAGAACAGTCTTAGCGAAAGGCTTCTTGAGGGGAAAGCTGTAACTCTGTGAGACGAATTAACAGAACACAAAGCAGTTTCTCACAAAGCTTCTTTTCAGTTTTTATCTTACGATGTTTCCTTTTTCAACATAGCAATCTATGGGCTTCCAAATATCACTTTGCAAATTCCACAAGAACAGTCTTAGTGAACGATTTCTTGATGGGAAAGCTCTAACTCTGTGAGATAAACTAACACAACACAAAGCAGTTTCTCAGACAGCTTCTTTTCAGTTTTTATCTTAGGATATTTCCATTTTCACCATAGCCTTCTATGGGCTTCCAAATATCACTTCACAAATTGCACAAGAACAGTCTTAGTGAACGACTTCTTGAGGGGAAAGCTGTAACTCTGTGAGATAAACTAACACAACACAAAGCAGTTTCTCAGAAAGCTTCTTTCCAGTTTTTAACGGAGGATATTTCCTATTATTACATAGCCCTCTGTGGGATTCCAAATATCACTTTGCAAATTTCACAAGAACAGTGTAAGCGAAAGATTTCCTGAGAGGAAAGTTGTAACTCTGTGAGATGAATTAACAGAACACAAAGCAGTTTTTCAAAAAGCTTCTTTTCTGTTTTTAACGGAAGATATTTCCTTTTTCAACATATCCCTCTATGGGCTTCCAAATATCGCTTTGCAAATTCCACAAGAACAGTCTTAGCGAAAGGCTTTTAGAGGGAAATTTTGTAACTATGTGAGATGAGTTCATGGAACACAAAGCAGTTTCTCAGAAAGTTTCTTTTCAGTTTTTATCTTACGATATTTCCTTTTTCACCATAGCCCTCTATGGGCTTCCAAATCTCACTTTGCAATTTCCACAAGAACAGTCTTAGCAAAAGAATTAATGAGGGGAAAGCTGTAACTCTGTGAGGTGAATTAACAGAACAAAAAGGAGTTTCTCAGAAAGATTCTTTCCGCTTTTTAACTGAAGATATTTCCTTTTTACCATAGCGCTCTATGGGCTTCCAAATATCACTTTGCAAATCCCACAAGAACAGTCTTATCGAAAGGATTCTTGAGGGAAAAGCTGTCACTAGTTGAGGTCTATTATCAGAACACATGGCAGTTTCTCAGAAAGCTTCTTTCCAGTTTTTAACTGAAGATATTTCCTTTTTCACCATAGTCCTCTATGGGCTTCCAAATATCACTTTGCAAATTCGTCAACAACAGCCTTAGCGAAAGGCTTTTAGAGGGAAATATTGTATCTCTGTGAGATGAATTAACAGAACACAAAGCAGCTTCTCAGAAAGCTTCTTTCCAGTTTTTAATGGAAAATAATTCCTTTTTCACCATAGCCCTTTATGGGATTCTAAATATCACTTTCCAAATTTCAGAAGAACAGTCTTAGTGAACGGCCTCTTGAGGGGAAATCTGTAGCTCTCTGAGATGAATTAACAAAACACAAAGCAGTTTCTCAAAAAGCTTCTTTTCGGATTTTATCTTACTATTTTTCCTTTTTCAACATAGCCCTCTATGGTCTTCCAAATATCACTTTGCAAATTACACAAGAACAGTCTTTGTGAAAGACTTCTTGAAGGGAATGCCGTAACTCTCTGAGATGAATTAACAGAGTAAAAAGCAGTTTCTCAGAAAGCTTCTTTTCAGTTTTTATCTTAGGATATTTCATTTTTCAGCATAGCCCTCTATGAGCTTCCAAAAATATTTGCAAATTCCACAAGAACAGTCTTAGGGAAAAGATTCTGGACGGGAAAGCTGTAACTCTCTGAGATGAATTAACAGAACACAAAGCAGTTTCTCAGAATGTTTCTTTCCAGTTTTTAACGGAAGATATTACCGTTTTCACCATAGCCATCTAGGGGTTCTACATATCACAGTCTTTCACTTTTTTTTCAAGACTTTTAGTTTCTTTGCGCTGGGTACGTAATTCCTCCTTTAGCTCTGAGTAGTTTGATGGACTGAAGCCTTCTTCTATCATCTCATCAAAGTCATTCTCCGTGCAGCTTTGATCCATTGCTGGCGATGAGCTATGCTCCTTTGCCGGAGGAGATGCGCTTTTAAATTTAGAAATTCCAGCTTTTCTGCCCGGCTTTTTCCCCATTTTGTGGCTTTATCTGCCTGTGGTTTCTAACGGAAGATATTTCCTTTTTCACCAAAGCCCTCTAAGGGTTTCCAATATCACTTTAAATATTCCACAAGAACAGTCTTCCGAAAGGCTTCTTGAGGGGAAACTGTACCACTGTGAGATGAATTAACACAACACAAAGCAGTTTCTCAGACTGCTTCTTTCCAGTATTTAACTGAAGATATTTCCTTTTTCACCATAGCCTTCTATTGGCTTCCAAATATCACTTTGCCAATTCCACAAGAACAGTCTTAGCGAAAGGCTTCTTGAGGGGAAAGCTGTAATTCTGTGAGATGAATTAAGAGAACACAAAGCAGTTTCTCTGAAAGCTTCTTTCCATTTTTTTACGGAGGATATTTCCTTTTTCACCATAGCCCTCTAAGGGCTTCCAAATATCACTTTGCAAATTCCACAAGAACAGTCTTAGGGAAGGGCTTCTTGAGGGAAAAGCGGTAACTGTGTGAGATGAATTAACAGAACACAAAGCAGTTTTTCAGAATGCTTCTTTCCAGTTTTTATCTAGGATATTACCTTTTTCACCATAGCCCTCTATGGGCTTCCAAATATCTCTTTGCAAATTCCTCAAGAACAGTCATAGCAAAAGGATTCTTGAGAGGAAAGTGTAACTCTGCGCGAAGAATTCACAGAACAAAAAGTAGTTTCTCAGAAAGCTTCTTTCCAGTTTTTTACGGAAGATATTTCATTTTTCAGCATAGCCCTCTATTGGCTTACAAATATCACTTTGCCAATTCCACAAGAACAGCCTTAGCGAAAGGCTTCTTGAAGGGAAAGCTGTAACTCTGTGAGATGAATTAACAGAACACAAACCAGTTTCTCAGAAACCTTGTTTCCAGTTTTTAACGAAAGGTATTTGGTTTTTCACCATTTCCTTCTATGGGCATCCAAATATGACTTTGCAAATTCCACAAGAACAGTCTTAGCGAAAGGCTTCTTGAGCGGAAATGTGTAACTCTGTGAGATGAATTAACAGAACACAAAGCAGTTTATCAGATTGCTTCTTTTCAGTTTTTAACTTAGGATATTTCCTTTTTCAGCATAGCCCTCTATGGGCTTCCAAATGTCGCTTTGCATATTCCACAAGAACAGTCTCAGCGAAAGGTTTCTTGAGGGGAATGCTTTAAATCTGTGAGATGAAATAAGAGAACACAAAGCAGTTTCTCAGACAGCTTCTTTCCAGTTTTTAATGGAGGATATTTGCTTTTTCACCATAGCGCTCTATGGGCTTCCAAATATCACTTTGCAAATTCCACAAGAACAGCCTTAGCGAAATTCTTATTGAAGGGAAAGCTGTAACTCTGTGAGATGAATTAATAGAACACAAAGCAGTTTCTCCGAATGCTTCTTTTCAGTTTTTACCCTAGGATATTTCGTTTTTCACAATAGTCCTCTATGGGCTTCCAAATATAACTTTCCAAATTCCGCTAGAACAGCCTTAGCGAAAGGCTTCTGGAAGAGAAAGCTGTAACTCTGTGAGATGAATTTACAGAAAACAAAGCAGTTTCTCAGACAGCTTCTTTCCACTTTTTAAGGGAAGATATTTCCTTTTTCACCATAGACCTCAATGGGCTTGCAAATATCACTTTGCAAATTCCAAAAGAACAGTCTTAGCGAAAGGCTTCTTGAGGGGAAAGGTGTAACTCAGTGAGATGAAATAACAGAACACAAAGCAGGCTCTCAGAAAGCTTCTTTCCAGTTTTTAACTGAAGATATTACCTTTTTCACCATATCCCTCTATGGACTTCCAAATATCACTTTGCAAATTCCACAAGAACAGTCTTTGCCGAAGGGTTCTTGAGGGAAAAGCTGTAACTCTGTGTGATGAATTAACAGAACAAAAAGCAGTTTCTCAAAAAGCTTCTTTTACGTTTTTAACTGAAGTTATTTCCTTTTTCACCATTGCTCTCTATGGGCTTCCAAATATCACTTTGCAA
Organism: Chlorocebus sabaeus; assembly: GCF_047675955.1. Classification (NCBI taxonomy): domain Eukaryota; kingdom Metazoa; phylum Chordata; class Mammalia; order Primates; family Cercopithecidae; genus Chlorocebus; species Chlorocebus sabaeus. The sequence continues at coordinate 148,438 of NW_027327740.1, read as the reverse complement.
ACTACACAACAGCCTTAGCGAAAGGCTTCTTGAGGGTAAAGCTATAACTCTGTGAGTTGAATTTTCAGAATACAAAGCAGTTTCTCAGAAAGCTTCTTTTCAGTTTTTATCTTAGGACATTTCCTTTTTCACCACAGCCCTGCATCGGCTTCCAAATATCCGTTTCCAAATTCCACAAGAACAGTCTTAGCGAAAGGCTTCTGGAGGGGAATGCTGTAACTCGGTGAGATGAATTAACAGAACACAAAGCAGTTTCTCAGAAAGCTTCTTTCAAGTTTTCAACGGAAGATATTTCCTTTTTCACCATAGCGCTCCATTGGATTCCAAATATTCCTTTGCAAATTCCACAAGAACAGTCTTAGCGAAAGACTTCTTGAGGGGAAAGCTGTAACTCTGTGAGATGAGCTAACAGAACACAAAGCAGTTTCGCAGAAAGCTTCATTTCGGTTTTTATCTTAGGATATTTCCATTTTGACCATAGCCCTCTAAGGGCTTCCAAATATCACTTTGCAAATTCCAACAGAACAGTCTTACCGAAAGGCTTCTTGAGGGGAAAGCTGTAACTCTTTGAGATGAATTAGCAGAACACAAAGCCGTTTCTCAGAAAGCTACTTTCTAGTTTTTAAGGGAAGATATTTCCTTTTTCACCAACGCCGTCTATGGAATTCCAAATATCACTTTTCAAATTCCACAAGAACAGTCTTAGCGAAAGGCTTCTTTAGGGGAAAGCTGTAACTCTTTGAGATGAATAAACCAAACACAAAGCAGTTTCTCAGAAAGCTTCTTTAAAGTTTTTAACGGAAGATATTTCCTTTTCCACCATGAACCCCTAAGGGCTGCCAAATATCACTTTGTAAATTCCACAAGAACAGTCTAAGCGACAGGCTTCTTGAGGGGAAAGCTGTAACTCTGTGAGATGAATTAACAGAACACAAAGCAGTTTCTCAGAAAGCTTCTTTTCAGTTTTTATCTTATGCTGTTTCCTTTTTCACCATAGCCCTCTAGGGGCTTCCAAATATCACTTTGGAAATTCCACAAATCAGTCTTAGTGATTGGCTTCTTCAGGTTAAAGCTGAAACTCTGTGAGATGAATTAACAGAACACATAGCAGTTTCTCAGAAAGCTTCTTTTCTGATTTAACGGAAGATATTGCTTTTTCAGCGTACCCCTCTATGGGCTTCAAATTTCACTTTGCAAAATCCACAAGAACATTCTTAGCGAAAAGCTTCTTGAGGGTAAAGCTGTAACTCTGTAAGATGAATTAACAAAACACTAAGCAGTTTCTGAGAAAGCTTCTTTTCAGTTTTTATCTTAGGATATTTCCTTTCTCACCATAGCCCACAATGGGCTTTCAAATATCACTTTGCAAATTTCACAAGAACAGTCTTAGCGAAAGGCTTCTTGAGGGGAAAGCTGTAACTCTGTGAGATGAATTAACAGAACACAAAGCAGTTTCTCAGACAGCTTCCTTCCAGTATTTAACTGAAGATATTTCCTTTTTCACCATAGCCCTCTAAGACCTTCCAAATATCACTTTGCAAATTCCACAAGAACAGCCTTAGCGATAGGCTTCTTGAGGAGAAAGGTGTAACTCTGTGAGATGAATTCACAGAACACAATGCAGTTTCTAAGAGATCTTCTTTCCAGTTTTTAACGGAAGATATTTCCTTTTTCACCATAGCCCTGTATAGGCTTCCAAATATCACCTTGTAAATTCCTCAAGAATAGTGTTAGCGAAAGTGTTCTTGAGAGGAACAGAGTGACTCTGTGAGATGATTTAACAGAGCACAAAGCAGTTTCTCAGAAAGCTTCATTCTAGTTTTTAACGGAATATATTTCTTTTTTCAACATAGCTCTCTAGGGGCTTCCAAATATCACTTTGAAAATTCCGCAAGAACAGTCTTTGCGAAAGGCTTCTTGAGAGGAAAGCAGTAACTCTGTGAGATGAATTAACAGAACACAAAGCAGTTTCTCAAAAAGATTCTTTCTAGTTTTTTACGGAAGATATTTCCTTTTTCACCATACCCCTCTATGGGCTTCCAAATATCACTTTGCAAATTTCACAAGAAAAGTCTTAGTGAAACACTTCTTGATGTAAAAGCTGTAACTCTGTGACATGAATTAACAGAACACTAAGCAGTTCCTCAGAAAGCTTCTTTCCAGTTTTTATCTTAGGATATTTCCTTTTTCACCGTAGCTGTCTATGGGCTTCCAAATATCATTTTGCAAAACCCACAAGAACAACCTTAGTCAATGATTTCTTTTGTGGAAAGCTGTAACTTGGTGAAATGTGTTAACAGAACACAGGGCAGTTTCTCAGAAAGCTTCTTTCCCGATTTTAACGGAAGATATTTCCTTTTCCACCATAGCCCTCTATCGACTTCCAAATATCACTTTTCAAATTTCACAAAAACAGTCTTAGTGAACGACTTCTTAAAGGAAAAGCTGTAACTCTGTGAGATGAACTATCAGACCACAAAGAAGTTTTCAGAAAGCTTCTTTTCGGTTTTCATCTTAGGATATTTCCATTTTCACCATAGCCCTCTATGAGCTCACAAATATCACTTTGCAAATTACACAAGAACAGTCTTAGCGAAAGACTTCTTCAGGGGAAAGCTGTAACTCTTTTAGATGAATTAACAGAACACAAAGTAGTTGCTCAGAAAGCTTCTTTCCAGTTTTTAACGGAAGATATTTCCTTTTTCACCATAGCCCTGCATGGGCTTCCAATATCACTTTGCAAATTCCACAAAGCAACTTTAGCGTAAGGCTTCTTGAGGGGAAAGCTGTAGTTCTGTGAGTTGAATTAACAGAACACAAAGTATTTTCTCAGAAAGCTTCTTTTCAGATTTTATCTTAGGCTATTTCCTTTTTCACCACAGCACTTTATCGGCTTCCAAATATCACTTTGCATATTCCACAAGAACAGTCTTAGTGAACGGCTTCTTGACAAGAAAGCTGTATCTCTGTGAGATGAATTAACAGAACACAAAGCAGTTTCTCAGAAAGCGTCTTTACAGATTTTATCTTAGGTAATTTCCTTTTTCACCATAGCCCTCAAGGCGCTTCCAAATATCACTTTTCAAATTCCACAAGAACAGTCTTAGCGAAGGGCTTCTGGAGGGGAAGGTTTTAAATCAGTGAGATGAATTAAGAGAACACAAAGCAGTTACTCAGAAATCTTCTTTCCAGTTTTTAACGGAAGATATTTCCTTTTTCACCATAGACCTCTATGGGCTTCCAAAAATCACTTTGCAAATTACACAAAAACAGTCTTAGTGAAAGGCTTCTTGAGGGGAAACCTGTAACTCTGTCAGATGAATTAACCGAACAAAACGCTTTTTCTCTGAAAGCTACTTTCCAGTTTTTAACTGAACATATTTCCTTTTTCAACATAGCCCTCTATGGGCTTCCAAATATCACTTTGCAAATTCCACAAGAACACTCTTATCGAAAGGCTTCTTGAAGGGAAAGCTGTAAGTCTGTGAGATAAATTAAAGAACACAAAGCAGTTTCTCAGAAAGCTTCTTTCCTGTTTTTAAAGGAAGATATTTTCTTTTTCACCATAGCAGTTTATGGCCTTCCAAATATCACTTGCAAATTCCTTCAGAACTGTCTTATCGAAAGGCTTCCGGAGGGGAAAGCTGTAACTCTGTGAGATGAACAAAAAGAACTCAAGGCAGTTTCACAGAAAGATTCCTTCCAGTTTTCAATGGAAGATATTTCGTTTTTCACCATAGCCCTCTAAGGGCTTCCAAATATCTCTTTGCAAATTCCACAAGAACAGTCTTAGGGAAAGGCTTCTTGAGAGGGACGCTGTAACCCTGTGAAATGAAGTAACAGAACACAACACAGTTTCTCAGAAAACCTATTTCCAGTTTTTAACGGAAGATATTTCCTTTTTCATCATAGCCCTCAATGGGCTTCCAAATATCACTTTACAAATTCCACAAGAACAGTCTTAGTGATCGGCTTCTTCAGGTTAAAGCTGTAACTCTCTGAGATGAATTAACAGAACACAAATCAGTTTCTCAGAAAGCTTCTTTTCTGATTTAACGGAAGATATTGCTTTTTCACCGTACCCCTCTATGGGCTTCAAATTTCACTTTGCAAAATCCACAAGAACATTCTTAGCGAAAAGCTTCTTGAGGGTAAAGCTGTAACTCTGTAAGATGAATTAACAAAACACTAAGCAGTTTCTGAGAAAGCTTCTTTTCAGTTTTTATCTTAGGATATTTCCCTTCTCACCGTAGCCCTCCATGGGCTTCCAAATATCACTTTGCAAATTTCACAAGAACATTCTTAGCGAAAGTCTTCTTGAGGGGAAAGCTGTAACTCTGTGAGATGAATTAAGAGAACACAAAGCAGTTTCTCAGAAAGCTTCTTTCCAGATTTTAACTGAAGAGATTTCCTTTTTTACCATAGCCCTCTATGGGCTTACAAATATCACTTTTCAAATCCCACAAGAACAATCTTAGCCAAAGATTTCTTTTGTGGAAAGCTGTAATTTGGTGAAATGTGTTAACAGAACACAGGGCAGTTTCTCAGAAAGCTTCTTTCCAGTTTTTAACTGAAGATATTTTCTTTTTAACCATAGCTCTCTATGGGCTTCCAAATATCACTTTGCATATTCCACAAGAAAAGTCTTAACGAAAGACTTCTTGAGGGGAAAGGTGTAACTCTGTGAGATGAATTAACAGAACACAAAGCAGTTTCTCAGAAAGCTTCTTGTGAGTTTTTAACTGAAGATATTTCGTTTTTCACCAAGCCCCCTATGGGCTTCCAAATATCACTTTGCAAATCCCACAAGAACAATCTTAGCCAAAGATTTCTTTTGTGGAAAGCTGTAATTAGGTGAAATGTGTTAACAGAACACAGGGCAGTTTCTCAGAAAGATTCTTTCCCGATTTTAACGGAAGATATTTCCTTTTCCCCCATAGCCCACTATCGACTTCCAAATATCACTTTTCAAATTTCACAAAAACAGTCTAAGTGAACGACTTCTTGAAGGAAAAGCTGTAACTCTGTGAGATGAACTATCAGACCACAAAGAAGTTTTCAGAAAGCTTCTTTTCGGTTTTCATCTTAGGATATTTCCATTTTCACCATAGCCCTCTAGAGCTCACAAATAACACTTTGCAACTTACACAAGAACAGTCTTAGCGAAAGGCTTCTTCAGGGGAAAGCTGTAACTCTGCGAGGTGAGTTAGCAGAACACAAAGTAGTTTCTCAGAAAGCTTCTTTCCAGTTTTTAACGGAAGATATTTCCTTTTTCACCATAGCCCTGCATGGGCTTCCAATATCACTTTGCAAGTTCCACAAAAACAGCTTTAGCGTAAGGCTTCTTGAGGGGAAAGCTGTAGTTCTGTGAGTTGAATTAACAGAACACGAAGTAGTTTCTCAGAAATCTTCTTTTCAGATTTTATCTTAGGCTATTTCCTTTTTCACCACAGCCCTTTATCGGCTTCCAAATATCACTTTGCAAATTCCACCAGAACAGTCTTAGTGAACGGCTTCTTGAGAAGAAAGCTGTAACTCAGTGAGATGAATTAACAGAACACAAAGCAGTTTCTCAGAAAGCGTCTTTACAGATTTTATCTTAGGTAATTTCCTTTTACACCATAGCCCTGAAGGCGCTTCCAAATATCACTTTTCAAATTCCACAAGAACAGTCTTAGCGAAGGGGTTCTGGAGGGGAAGGTTTTAACTCTGTGAGATGAATTAAGAGAGCACAAAGCAATTTCTCACAAAGCTCCTTTTCAGTTTTTAACGGATCATATTTACTTTTTCACCACAGCCCTCTATGGGCTTCCAAATATCACTTTGCAATTTCCACAAGAACAGTCTTTGCGGAGGGCTTCTGGAGGGGAAGGTTTTAAATCAGTGAGATGAGTTAAGAGAACACAAAGCAGTTACTCAGAAATCTTCTTTCCAGTTTTTAACGGAAGATATTTCCTTTTTCACCATAGCCCTCTATGGGCTTCCAAATATCACTATGGAAATTCCACAAGAACAGTCTTAGCGAAAGGCTTCTGGAGGGGAAGGCTGTAACTATGTGAGATGAATTAACAGAACACAAAGCAGTTTCTCAAAAAGCTTCTTTCCAGTTTTTAACGGAGGATATTTCCTTTTTCACCATAGCCCTCTATGGGCTTCGAAATATCACTTTGCAAATGCCAGAAGAACAGTCTTAGGGAAAGGTTTCTGTAGGGGAAAGATGTAACTCTGTGAGATGAATTAACAGAACACAAAGCAATTTCTAAGAAAACTTCTTTCCAGTTTTTAACTGAAGAAATTTCCTTTTTCACAATTGCCCTCTATGGGCTTCCAAATATCTCTCTGCAAATACCACAAAAACAGTATTAGCGAAAGGCTTCTTGAGGGGAAAGCTGTAACTCAGTGAGGTGTATTAACAGAACACACGGCAGTTTCTCAGAAATCTTCTTTCCAGTTTTTAATGGAAGATATTTCCTTTTTCACCATAGCCCTCTACGGGCTTCCAAATATCACTTTGCAGATTCCAGTGGAACAGTCTTAGCCAACAGCTTCTTGAGGGGAAAGCTGTAACTCGGTGAGATGTATTAACAGAACACACGGCAGTTTCTCTGAAAGCTTCTTTCCAGTATTTAACAGAAGACATTTCCTTTTTCACCATAGCCCTCTATGGGTTTAAGAGTATCACTTTGCAAACTTCACAAGAACAGTTTTAGTGAACGGCCTCTTGAGGAGAAAGCTGAAACTCTGTGAGAAGAACTAACAGAACACAAAGCGATTTCCCAGAGAGCTTCTTTTCGGTTTTTAGCGGAAGATATTTCCTTTTTCACCATAGCCCTCTATGGGCTTCCAAATATCACTTTGCAAATTCCACAAGAACAGTCTGAACGAAGGGCTTCTGGAGGAGAAATTTGTAACTCTGTGAGATAAATTAACAGAACACAAAGCAGTTTCTCAGAAAGCTTCTTTCCAGTTTTTAACTGAAGATATTTCCTTTTTCACCATAGCCCTCTAGGGGTTCTAAATATTACTTTGCAAATTCCACAAGAATAGGCTTAGGGAAAGGCTTCTGGAGGGGAAAGCTGTAATTGTGTGAGATGAATTAACAGAACACAAAATAGTTTCTCAGAAACCTTCTTTCCAGTTTTTAACTGAAGAAATTTCCTTTTTCACCTTAGCGCTCTATGGGCTTCCAAATATCACTTTGCAAATCGCACAAAAACAGTCTTAGCGAAAGGCTTCTTGAGGGGAAAGCTGTAAATCTGGGAGATGAATTAACAGAACACAAAGAAGTTTCTCAGAAAGCTTCCTTTCAGTTTTTATCTTAGGTAATTTCCTCTTTCACCATCGCCATCTAAGGGCTTCCAAATATCACTTTGCAAATTCCACAAGAAGAGTCTTTGCGGAGGGCTTCTTGAGGGAAAAGCTGTAACCCTGTGAGATGAATTAACAGAACACAAAGAAGTTTCTCAAAAATCTTCTTTCCAGTTTTTAACTGAAGATATTTCCTTTTTCAACATAGCCCTCTATGGGCTTCCAAATATTACTTTGCAAACTCCACAAGAACACTCTTATCGAAAGGCTTCTTGAAGGGAAAGCTGTAAGTCTGTGAGATAAATTAAACAACACAAAGCAGTTTCTCAGAAAGCTTCTTTCCTGTTTTTAAAGGAAGATATTTTCTTTTTCACCATAGCAGTCTATGGCCTTCAAATATCACTTGCAAATTCCTCCAGAACTGTCTTATCGAAAGGTTTCTGGAGGGGAAAGCTGTACTCTGTGAGATGAACTAAAAGAACACAAGGCAGTTTTGCAGAAAGATTCTTTCCAGTTTTCAATGGAAGATATTTCGTTTTTCACCATAGCACTCTAAGAGCTTCCAAATATCTCTTTGCAAATTCCACAAGAACAGTCTTAGGGAAAGGCTTCTTGAGAGGAAAGCTGTAACCCTGTGAAATGAAGTAACAGAACACAACGCAGTTTCTCAGAAAACCTATTTCCAGTTTTTAACGGAAGATATTTCCTTTTTCATCATAGCCCTCGATGGGCTTCCAAATATCACTTTACAAATTCCACAAGAACAGTCTTACCGAAAGACTTCTTGAGGGGAAACCTGTAACTCTGTGAGATGAATTAACAGAACACAAAGCAGTTTCTCAGAAAGCTGCTTTTCAGTTTTTAACGGAAGATATTTCCTTTTTCACCATAGACCTCTACGGCCTTTCAAATATCACTTTGCAAATTCCACAAGAACAGTCCCTGCGAAAGGCTTCTTGAAGGGAAAGTTGTAACTCTTTGAGATGAATTAACAGAACACAAAGAAGTTTCTCAGAAAGCTTCTTTCCAGTTTTTACCTGAAAATATTTCCTTTTTCACCATAGCCTTCTTGGGGTTCCAAATATCACTTTGGAAATTCCACTAGAACAGTCTCAGCAAAAGGCTTCTTGAGGGGAAAGCAGTAACTCTGTGAGATGAATTAACAGAACACAAAGTAGTTTCTGAGACAGCTTCTTTGCAGTATTTAGCTGAAGATATTTCCTTTTTCACCACAGCCCTCTATGGGCTTCAAAATATCACTTTGCAAATTACACATGAACAGTCTTAGCGAAAACCTCTTTGAGCTGAAAGCTGTAACACTTTGAGATGAATTAACAGAACACAAAGCCATTTCTCAGAAAGATTCTTTCCAGTTTTTAACGAAAGATATTTCCTTTTTCACCGTAGCCCTCTAAGGGATTCCAAATATCACTTTGCAAATTCCACAAGAACAATCTTAGCGAAAGGCTTCTTGAGGGGAAAGCTGTAACTCTGTGAGTAGAATTAACCGAACACAAAGCAGTTTCTCAGAAAGCTTCTTTCCACTTTTTAACTCAAGATATTTCCTTTTTCACCATAGCCCTCTATGGGCTTCCAAATATCACTTTGCAATTTCCGCAAGAACAACCTCAGCGAAAGGCTTGTTTAAGGAAAGCTGTAACTCTGCCAGATGAATTCACAGAACACAAAGCAGATTCTCAGAAGGTTTCTTTCCAGTTTTTAACAGAAGATTTTCCTTTTTCACTATAGCCCTCTATGGGCTTCCAAATATCACTTTGCAAATTCCACAAGAACAGTCTTAGCGAAAGGTTTCTTCAGGGGAAATCTGTAACTCTGTGAGATGATTTAACAGAATACAAAGCAGTTTCTCAGGAAGCTTCTTTCCCGTTTTTAACGGAAGATATTTCCTTTTTCACCATAGCTCTCTATGGGCTTACAAATATCACATTGCAAATTCTACAAAAACAGTCGTAGCAAAAGGCTTTTGAGGGGATAGCTGTAACTCTGTGAGATGAATTAACAGAACACAAAGCAGTTTCTCAGACAGCTTCTTTCCAGTTTTTAACTTAAGATATTTCCTTTTTCAAAATAGCCCTCTAAGGGCATCCAAATATCACTTTGCAAATTCCACAAGAACAGCCTTTGCGAAAGGATCCTTGAGGGAAAAGCTGTACCTCTGTGAGATGAATTAACAGAACACAAAGTAGTTTCTCACACAGCTTCTTTCAAATTTTTAACGGAAGATATCTCCTTTTCCACCGTAGCCCTCTATGGGTTTCCAAATATCACTTTAGAAATTCCACAAGAACAGCCCTAGCGAAAGGCTTTTTGAAGGGAAAGCTGTAACTCTGTGAGATGAATTAACAGAACACAAAGCAGTTTCTCAGAAAGCTTCTTTCCAGTTTTTAACAGAAGATATTTCCTTTTTCACCATAGCCCTCTACGTGCTGCCAAATATCACTTTGCAAATTCCAAAAGAACAGTCTTTGCCCAAGGTTTCTTGAGGGGAAAGCTGTAACTCTGTTAGATGAATTAGCAGAACACAAAGCAGTTTCTCAGAAAGCTACTTTCCATTTTTTAACTGAACATATTTCCTTCTCACATAAGCCCTCTACGGGCTTCCACATATCACCTTGCCAATTTTACAAGAACTGCCTTAGCGGAAGGCTTCTTGAAGGGAAAGCTGTAACTCTGTGAGATGAATTAGCAGAACACAAAGCAGTTTCTCAGAAAGCTTCTTTCCAGTTTTTTACGGAAGATATTTCCTTTTTAACCATAGCTCTCTATGGTCTTCCAAATATCACTTTGCATATTCCACAAGAAAAGTCTTAACGAAAGGCTTCTTGAGGGGAAAGGTGTAACTCTTTGAGATGAATTAACAGAACACAAAGCAGTTTCTCAGAAAGCTTCTTTTCAGTTTTTAACTGAAGATATTTCGTTTTTCACCAAGCCCCCTATGGGCTTCCAAATATCACTTTGCAAATCCCACAAGAACAATCTTAGCCAAAGATTTCTTTTGTGGAAAGCTGTAACTTGGTGAAATGTGTTAACAGAACACAGGGCAGTTTCTCAGAAAGCTTCTTTCCCGATTTTAACGGAAGATATTTCCTTTTCCCCCATAGCCCTCTATCGACTTCCAAATATCACTTTTCAAATTTCACAAAAACAGTCTTAGTGAACGACTTCTTGAAGGAAAAGCTGTAACTCTGTGAGATGAACTATCAGACCACAAAGAAGTTTTCAGAAAGCTTCTTTTCGGTTTTCATCTTAGGATATTTCCATTTTCACCATAGCCCTCTATGAGCTCACAAATAACACTTTGCAACTTACACAAGAACAGTCTTAGCGAAAGGCTTCTTCAGGGGAAAGCTGTAACTCTTTTAGAAGAATTAACAGAACACAAAGTAGTTTCTCAGAAAGCTTCTTTCCAGTTTTTAACGGAAGATATTTCCTTTTTCACCATAGCCCTGCATGGGCTTCCAATATCACTTTGCAAGTTCCACAAAAACAGCTTTAGCATAAGGCTTCTTGAGGGGAAAGCTGTAGTTCTGTGAGTTGAATTAACAGAACACAAAGTAGTTTCTCAGAAATCTTCTTTTCAGATTTTATCTTAGGCTATTTCCTTTTTCACCACAGCCCTTTATCGGCTTCCAAATATCACTTTGCAAATTCCACCAGAACAGTCTTAGTGAACGGCTTCTTGAGAAGAAAGCTGTAACTCTGTGAGATGAATTAACAGAACACAAAGCAGTTTCTCAGAAAGCGTCTTTACAGATTTTATCTTAGGTAATTTCCTTTTTCACCATAGCCCTGAAGGCGCTTCCAAATATCACTTTTCAAATTCCACAAGAACAGTCTTAGCGAAGGGGTTCTGGAGGGGAAGGTTTTAACTCTGTGAGATGAATTAAGAGAGCACAAAGCAATTTCTCACACAGCTTCTTTTCAGTTTTTAACGGATCATATTTACTTTTTCACCACAGCCCTCTATGGGCTTCCAAATATCACTTTGCAATTTCCACAAGAATAGTCTTTGCGGAGGGCTTCTGGAGGGGAAGGTTTTAAATCAGTGAGATGAGTTAAGAGAACACAAAGCAGTTACTCAGAAATCTTCTTTCCAGTTTTTAACGGAAGATATTTCCTTTTTCACCATAGCCCTCTATGGGCTTCCAAATATCACTATGCAAATTCCACAAGCACAGTCTTAGCGAAAGGCTTCTGAGGGGAAGGCTGTAACTCTGTGAGATGAATTAACAGAACACAAAGCAGTTTCTCAGAAAGCTTCTTTCCAGTTTTTAACGGAGGATATTTCCTTTTTCACCATAGCCCTCTATGGGCTTCGAAATATCACATTGCAAATGCCAGAAGAACAGTCTTAGCGAAAGGTTTCTGTAGGGGAAAGCTGTGACTCTGTGAGATGAATTAACAGAACACAAAGCAATTTCTAAGAAAACTTCTTTCCAGTTTTTAACTGAAGAAATTTCCTTTTTCACAATTGCCCTCTATGGGCTTCCAAATATCACTGTGCAAATAGCACAAAAACAGTATTAGCGAAAGGCTTCTTGAGGGGAAAGCTGTAACTCAGTGAGGTGTATTAACAGAACACACGGCAGTTTCTCAGAAATCTTCTTTCCAGTTTTTAACGGAAGATATTTCCTTTTTCACCATAGCCCTCTACGGGCTTCCAAATATCACTTTGCAGATTCCAATGGAACAGTCTTAGCCAACAGCTTCTTGAGGGGAAAGCTGTAACTCGGTGAGATGTATTAACAGAACACACGGCAGTTTCTCTGAAAGCTTCTTTCCAGTATTTAACAGAAGACATTTCCTTTTTCACCATAGCCCTCTATGGTTTTAAGAATATCACTTTGCAAATTTCACAAGAACAGTTTTTTTTTTTTTAAATTTATTTATTATTATTAAACTTCAAGTTGTAGGGTACATGTGCACAACGTGCAGGTTTGCTACATATGTATACTTGTGCCATGTTGGTGTGCTGCACCCATCAACTCGTCATTTACATCAGGTATAACTCCCAATGCAATCCCTCCCCCCTCCCCCCTCCCCATGGTAGGCCCCGGTGTGTGATGTTCCCCTTCCCGAGTCCAAGTGATCTCATTGTTCAGTTCCCACCTACGAGTGAGAACATGCGGTGTTTGGTTTTCTGTTCTTGTGATAGTTTGCTAAGAATGATGGTTTCCAGCAGCATCCATGTCCCTACAAAGGACACAAACTCATCCTTTTTTATGGCTGCATAGTATTCCATGGTGTATATGTGCCACATTTTCTTAATCCAATCTGTCACTGATGGACATTTGGGTTGATTCCAAGTCTTTGCTATTGTGAATAGTGCTGCAATAAACATACGTGTGCATGTGTCCTTATAGCAGCATAATTTATAATCCTTTGGGTATATACCCAGTAATGGGATGGCTGGGTCATATGGTACATCTAGTTCTAGATCCTTGAGGAATCGCCATACTGTTTTCCATAATGGTTGAACTAGTTTACAATCCCACCAACAGTGTAAAAGTGTTCCTATTTCTCCACATCCTCTCCAGCACCTGTTGTTTCCTGACTTTTTAATGATCGCCATTCTAACTGGTGTGAGATGGTATCTCATTGTGGTTTTGATTTGCATTTCTCTGATGGCCAGTGACACAAGAACAGTTTTAGTGAACGGCCTCTTGAGGAGAAAGCTGAAACTCTGTGAGAAGAACTAACAGAACACAAAGCAGTTTCTCAGAGAGCTTCTTTTCGGTTTTTAGCGGAAGATATTTCCTTTTTCACCATAGCCCTCTATGGGCTTCCAAATATCACTTTGCAAATTCCACAAGAACAGTCTTAACGAAGGGCTTCTGGAGGAGAAATTTGTAACTCTGTGAGATTAATTAACAGAACACAAAGCAGTTTCTCAGAAAGCTTCTTTCCAGTTTTTAACTGAAGATATTTCCTTTTTCACCATAGCCCTCTAGGGGTTCTAAATATTACTTTGCAAATTCCACAAGAATAGGCTTAGGGAAAGGCTTCTGGAGGGGAAAGCTGTAATTGTGTGAGATGAATTAACAGAACACAAAACAGTTTCTCAGAAACCTTCTTTCCAGTTTTTAACTGAAGAAATTTCCTTTTTCACCTTAGCGCTCTATGGGCTTCCAAATATGACTTTGCAAATCGCACAAGAACAGTCTTAGCGAAAGGCTTCTTGAGGGGAAAGCTGTAAATCTGGGAGATGAATTAACAGAACACAAAGGAGTTTCTCAGAAAGCTCCCTTTCAGTTTTTATCTTAGGTAATTTCCTTTTTCACCATCGCACTCTAAGGGCTTCCAAATATCACTTTGCAAATTCCACAAGAAGAGTCTTTGCGGAGGGCTTCTTGAGGGAAAAGCTGTAACCCTGTGAGATGAATTAACAGAACACAAAGAAGTTTCTCAAAAATCTTCTTTCCAGTTTTTAACTGAAGATATTTCCTTTTTCAACATAGCCCTCTATGGGCTTCCAAATATCACTTTGCAAATTCCACAAGAACACTCTTATCGAAAGGCTTCTTGAAGGGAAAGCTGTAAGTCTGTGAGATAAATTAAAGAACACAAAGCAGTTTCTCAGAAAGCTTCTTTCCTGTTTTTAAAGGAAGATATTTTCTTTTTCACCATAGCAGTCTATGGCCTTCAAATATCACTTGCAAATTCCTCCAGAACTGTCTTATCGAAAGGCTTCCGGAGGGGAAAGCTGTACTCTGTGAGATGAACTAAAAGAACACAAGGCAGTTTCGCAGAAAGATTCTTTCCAGTTTTCAATGGAAGATATTTCGTTTTTCACCATAGCACTCTAAGAGCTTCCAAATATCTCTTTGCAAATTCCACAAGAACAGTCTTAGGGAAAGGCTTCTTGAGAGGAAAGCTGTAACCCTGTGAAATGAAGTAACAGAACACAACGCAGTTTCTCAGAAAACCTATTTCCAGTTTTTAACGGAAGATATTTCCTTTTTCATCATAGCCCTCAATGGGCTTCCAAATATCACTTTACAAATTCCACAAGAACAGTCTTACCGAAAGACTTCTTGAGGGGAAACCTGTAACTCTGTGAGATGAATTAACAGAACACAAAGCAGTTTCTCAGAAAGCTGCTTTTCAGTTTTTAACGGAAGATATTTCCTTTTTCACCATAGACCTCTACGGCCTTCCAAATATCACTTTGCAAATTCCACAAGAACAGTCCCTGCGAAAGGCTTCTTGAAGGGAAAGTTGTAACTCTTTGAGATGAATTAACAGAACACAAAGAAGTTTCTCAGAAAGCTTCTTTCCAGTTTTTACCTGAAAATATTTCCTTTTTCACCATAGCCTTCTTGGGGTTCCAAATATCACTTTGGAAATTCCACTAGAACAGTCTCAGCAAAAGTCTTCTTGAGGGGAAAGCAGTAACTCTGTGAGATGAATTAACAGAACACAAAGCAGTTTCTGAGACAGCTTCTTTCCAGTATTTAGCTGAAGATATTTCCTTTTTCACCACAGCCCTCTATGGGCTTCAAAATATCACTTTGCAAATTACACATGAACAATCTTAGCGAAAGCCTCTTTGAGGTGAAAGCTATAACTCATTGAGATGAATTAACTGAACACAAAGCAGTTTCTCAGAAAGCTTCTTTCCACTTTTTAACTGAAGATCTTTCCTTTTTCACCATAGCCCTCTATGGGCTTCCAAATATCACTTTGCAAGTTCCGCAAGAACAACCTCAGCGAAAGGCTTGTTTAAGGAAAGCTGTAACTCTGCGAGATGAAATCACAGAACACAAAGCAGATTCTCAGAAGGTTTCTTTCCAGTTTTTAACGGAAGATATTTCCTTTTTCACTATAGCCCTCTATGGGCTTCCAAATATCACTTTGCAAATTCCACAAGAACAGCCTTAGCGAAAGGTTTCTTCAGGGGAAATCTGCAACTCTGTGAGCTGAATTAACAGAATACAAAGCAGTTTCTCAGGAAGCTTCTTTCCCGTTTTTAACGGAAGATATTTCCTTTTTCACCATAGCTCTCTATGGGCTTACAAATATCACATTGCAAATTCTACAAAAACAGTCGTAGCAAAAGGCTTTTGAGGGGATAGCTGTAACTCTGTGAGATGAATTAACAGAACACAAAGCAGTTTCTCAGACAGCTTCTATCCAGTTTTTAACTTAAGATATTTCCTTTTTCAAAATAGCCCTCTAAGGGCATCCAAATATCACTTTGCAAATTCCACAAGAACAGCCTTTGCGAAAGGCTTCTTGAGGGAAAAGCTGTACCTCTGTGAGATGAATTAACAGAACACAAAGCAGTTTCTTAGAAAGCTTCTTTCCGGTTTTTAATGGAAGATATTTCCTTTTTCACCATAGCCCTCTAAGGGCTTCCAAATATCACTTTGCATCTTCCACAAGAACAGTCTTAGCCCAAGGTTTCTTGAGGGGAAAGCTGTAACTCTCTTAGATGAATTAACAGAACACAAAGCAGTTTCTCAGAAAGCTACTTTCCATTTTTAACTGAACATATTTCTTTTCACCATAGCCCTCTACGGGCTTCCAAATATCACTTTGCAAATTTTACAAGAACAGGCTTATCGGAAGGCTTCTTGAAGGGAAAGCTGTAACTCTGCGAGGTGAGTTAGCAGAACACAAAGCAGTTTCTCAGAAAGCTTCTTTCCAGTTTTTAACGGAAGATATTTCCTTTTTCACCATAGCCCTCTATGGCCTTCCAAGTATCACTTTGCAAATACCACAAGAACGGTTTTAGCGAAAGGCTTCTTGCGGGGAAAGCAGTAACTCTGTGAGATGAATTAACAGAACACAAAGCGTTTTCTCAGAAGGATTCTTTCCAGTTTTTAACGGAAGATATTTAGTTTTTCACCATAGCCCTCGAAGAGCTTCCAAATATCACTTTCCAAATTCCACAAGAATAGCCTTAGCGAAAGGCTTCTTGAAGGGAAACCTGTAACTCTGTGTGATGAATTAACAGAATACAAAGCAGTTTCTCAGAAAGCTTCTTCCAGTTTTTCTGGAAGATATTTCATTTTTCACCATAGCCCTCTACGGGCTTCCAAATATCACCTTGCCAATTTTACAAGAACAGCCTTAGCAGATGGCTTCTTGAAGGGAAAGCTGTAACTCTATGAGATGAATTAACAGAGCACAAAGCAGTTTCTCAGAAAGGTTCTTTCCAGTTTTTAACTGAAGATATTTCCTCTTTCACCAGAGCCCTCTTTGGGCTTCCAAATATCACTTTGCCAATTCCACATGAACAGCCTTAGCAAAAGGCTTCTTGAAAGGAAAGAAGTAACTCTGTGACATGAATTAACAGAACACAATGCAGTTTCTCAGAATGCTTCTTTTCAGTTTTTAACTTAGGATATTTCCTTTTTCACTGTAGCCCTCTATGGGCTTCCAAATGTCACTTTGCAAATTCCACAAGAACAGTCTTAGCGAAAGGTTTCTTGAGGGGAAAGATATAAATCTGTGAGATGAAATAAGAGAACACAAAGCAGTTTCTCACACAGCTTTTTTCCAGTTTTTAACGGAGGGTATTTCCTTTTTCACCATAGCCCTCTAAGGGCTTCCAAATATCACTTTGCAAATTCCACAAGAACAGCCTTAGCGAAATTCTTATTGAAGGGAAAGCTGTAGCTCTGTGAGATGAATCAACGGAGCACAAACAGTTTCTCAGAATGCTTCTTTTCAGTTTTTACCTTAGGATATTTCCTTTTTCACCCTAGTCCTCTATGGGCTTCCAAATATTACTTTGGAAATTCCACCAGAACAGCCTTAGCGAAAGACTTCTTGAAGGGAAAGCTGTAATTCTGTGAGATGAATTAACAGAACAGAAAGCAGTTTCTCAGAAAGCTTCTTTCCAGTTTTTAACTCAAGGTATTTCCTTTTTCACCATAGCGCTCTATGGGCTTCCAAATATCGCTTTGCAAATTCCACAAGAACAGTCTTAGTGAAAGGCTTCTTGAGGGTAAAGGTGTAACTCAGTGAGATGAAATAACAGAACACAAAGCAGTTCTCAGACAGCTTCCTTCCAGTATTTAACTGAAGATATTTCCTTTTTCACCAAAGCCCTCTAAGGGCTTCCAAATATCACTTTGCAAATTCCACAAGAACAGCCTTAGTGATAGGCTTCTTGAGGGAAAAGATGTAACTCTGTGAGATGAATTCGCAGAACACAAAGCAGTTTTCAGAGAGCTTCTTTCCAGTTTTTAACGGAACATATTTCCTTTTTCACCATAGCTCTCTAGGTGCTTCCAAATATCACCTTGTAAATTCCTCAAGAATAGTCTTAGCGAAAGTGTTCTTGAGGGGAAGAGAGTGACTCTGTGAGATGAAGTAACAGAGCACAAAGCAGTTGCTCAGAAAGCTTCATTCTAGTTTTTAACGGAACCTGTTTCCTTTTTCACCTTAGCTCTGTAGGGGCTTCCAAATATCACTTTGCAAATTCCTCAAGAACAGTCTTTGCGAAAGGCTTCTTGAGAGGAAAGCTGAATCTCTGTGAGATGAATTAACAGAACACAAAGCAGTTTCTCAGAATGCTTCTTTTCAGTTTTTATCTTAGGATACTTCCTTTTTCACCAAAGCCCTCTAACGGCTTCCAAATATCACTTTGCAAATTCCACAAGAACAGTCTTAGCAAAAGACTCCTTGAAGGCAAAGCAGTAACTCTGTGAGATGAATTAACGGAACACAAAGTAGTTTCTCAGAAAGCTTCTTTCCGGTTTTTAACTGAAGATATTTCCTTTTTCACCAAATCCCTTTATGGGCTTCCAAATATCACTTTCCAAACTCCACAAGAACAGCCTTAGCAAAAGCCTTCTTGAATGGAAAGCTGTAACTCTGTAAAATGAATTAACCGAACACAAAGGATTTTCTCAGAAAGCTTCTTTCCAGTTTTTCACGAAAGATTTTTCGTTTTACACCGTAGCCCTCTATGTACTTACAAATATCACTTTGAAAATTCCACCAAATCAGTCTTAGCGAAAGACTTCTTGAAGGGAAAACTTGAAATCTGTGAGATGAATTGACAGAACAAAAGCAGTTTCTCAGAAAAGTTCTTTCCGGTTTTTAACGGAAGATATTTCCTTTTCACCCTAGCTCTCTAGGGGCTTCCAAATATCACTTTGAAAATTCCACAAGAAGAGCCTTTGCGAAAGTCTTCTTGAGGGGAAAGCA
Organism: Chlorocebus sabaeus; assembly: GCF_047675955.1. Lineage (NCBI taxonomy): Eukaryota > Metazoa > Chordata > Mammalia > Primates > Cercopithecidae > Chlorocebus > Chlorocebus sabaeus. The sequence goes on along the minus strand of NW_027327740.1, from coordinate 129,946 downwards.
GTAACTCTGTGAGATGAATTAACAGAACACTAAGCAGTTTCATTAAATGCTTCTTTCCAGTTTTTAACTGAAGATATTTCCTTTTTGAACATAGCCCTCTATGGGCTTCCAATATCACTTTCCAAACACCACAAGAACAGCCTTAGCGAAAGGCTTCTTGAAGGAAAAGCTGTAACTCTGTGAGATGAATTAACAGAACCCTAAGCAGTTTCTCAGAAAGCATCTTTCCAGTTTTTAATGGAACATATTTCCTTTTTCACCATAGCCCTCTAAGGGTTTCCAAATATCACTTTGAAAACTCCCCAAGAACAATCTTAGCAAAAGGCTTCTTAAGGGGAAAGCTGTAACTCTGTAAGAAGAATTCAAAGAACACAAAGCAGTTTCTCAGAAAGCTTCTTTCCAGTTTTTAACGGAAGATATTTCCTTTTTCACCATAGTTCTCTAGGGACTTCCAAATATCACTTTGCAAATTCCACAAGAACAGTCTTAGTGAAAGGCTTCTTGAGGGGAAAGCAGTAACTCTGTGAGATGAATTAACAGAACACAAAGCAGTTTCTCAGAAAGATTCTTTCCAGTTTTTAACTAAAGATATTTATTTTTTCACCATAGCCCTCTAAGGACTTCTAAATATCAGTTACCAAATTCCACAAGAACAGCCTTAGAGAAAGGCTTCTTGAAGGGAAACCTGTAACTCTGTGAGATGAATTAATAGACCACAAAGCAGTTTCTCAGAAAGCTTCTTTCCAGTTTTTCCGGAAGATATTTCCTTTTTCACGATAGCCCTCTATGGGCTTCCAAATATCACTTTGCAAATTCCAAAAGAACAGCCTTAGATAAAGGCTTCTTGAAGGGAAAGATGTAACTCTGTGAGATGAATTAACAGAACACAAAGCAGTTTCTCAGAATGTTTCTTTTCAGATTTAACTTAGGATATTTCCTTTTTCACCGTAGCCCACTATGGGCTTCCAAATATCACTTTGCAAATTCCACAAGAACTCTCTTAGCGAAAGGCTTCTAGAAGGGAAAGCTGTAACTCTGGGAGATGAATTAACAGAACACAAAGCAGTTTCTGAGACAGCTTCTTTCCAGTTTTTAACTGAAGATATTTCCTTTTTCATTCTAGACCACTTTGGGCTTCGAAATATCACTTTGCAAATTCCAGAAGAACAGTCTTAGCGAAAGACTTCTTGAGGGGAAAGCAGTAACTCAGTGAGATGAATTAACAGAACACAAAGCAGGTTCTCAAAAGCTACTTTCCAGTTTTTAACGGAAGATATTTCCTTCTTCACCGTTGCCCTCTATGGGCTTACAAGTATCCCTTTGCATATTCCACAAGTAAAGTCTTAGCGAAAGGCTTCTTGAGGGGTAAGGCAGTAACTCTGTGAGATGAATTATCAGAACACAAAGCAGTTTCTCAGAAAGCTTCTTTCCAGTTTTTAACTGAAGATATTTCCTTTTTCACCATAGCCCACTCTGGACTTCCAAATATCACTTTCCAAATTCCACAAGAATAGTGTTAGTGAACGGCTTCTTGAGTGGAAAGCTGAAACTCTGTGAGATGAACTAACAGAACAGAAAGCAGTTTCTCAGACTGCTTCTTTTCGGTTTTTAACAGAAGATATTTCTTTTTCACCATAGCTCTCTAAGGGCTTCCAAATTTCACTTTGCAAATTCCACAAGAACAGTCTTAGCAAATGGCTTCTTGAGGGTAAAGCTGTAACTCTGTGAGATGAATTAACAGAACACAAAGCAGTTTCTCAGAATGCTTCTTTCCAGTTTTTAAGGGAATATATTTCCTTTTTCACCATAGCCCTCTATGGGCTTCCAAATATCACTTTGCAAGTTCCACAAGAACAGCATTAGCGAAAGGCTTCTCGAGGGGAAAGCTGTAACTCTGTTAGATGAATTAACAGAACACAAAGCAGTGTCTCAGAAAGTTTCTTTCCTGTTTTTAATGGAAGATATTTCCTTTTTCACCGTATCGCTCTATGGACTTCCAAATATCACTTTGTAAATTCCACAAAAACCGTCTTAGCGAAAGCTTCTTGAGGGGAAAGCAGTAACTCTGAGATTAAATAAGAGAGCAGAAAACAGTTTCTCAGAAAGCTTCATTCCAGTTTTTCACATAAGATACTTCCTTTTTCAGCAAAGCGCTCTATGGGCTTACAAATATCACTTTCCAGATTCCACAAGACAGCCTTAGCGAAAGGATTCTTGAAGGGAAAGCTGCAATTCCGTGAGATGAATTAAGAGAAGACAAAGCAGTTTCTCAGACAGCTTCTTTCCAGTTTTTAACTGAAGATATTTCCTTTTTCACCCTAGACCTCTTTGGGCTTCGAAATATCACTTTGCAAATTCTAGAAGAACAGTCTTAGCGAAAGGCTTCTTGAAGGGAAAACTGTAACTCTGTGAGATGAATTAACAGAACACAAAGCAGTTTCTCAGAAAGCTTCTTTCCAGTTTTTAACGGAAGATATTTCCTTTTTCACCATAGCCCTCTATGGCCTTCCAAATATCACTTTCCATATTCCAGAAGAACAGTCTTAACCAAAGGCTTCTTGAGGGGAAAGCTGTAACTCTGTGAGATGAATGAACAGAACACAAAGCCGTTGCTCAGAATGCTTCTTTCCAGTTTTTAACGGAAGATATTTCCTTTTTCACCGTAGCCCTCTATGGGCTTCCATAATCACTTTCCAAATTCAACAAGAACAGTCTTAGCGAAAGGCTTCTTGAGGGGAAAGCTGTAACTCTGTGAGATGAATTAACAGAACACAAAGCAGTTTCTCAGAAAGCTTCTTTCCAGTTTTTAACTGAAGATATTTCCTTTTTCACCATAGCCCTCAATGGGCTTCCAAATATCACTTGGCCAATTCCACGAGAAGAACCTTTGCGAAAGGCTTCTTGAAGGGAAAGTTGTAACCCTGTGAGATGAATTAACAAATCACAAAGCAGTTTCTCAGAATGCTTCCTTTCAGTTTTTATCTTAGGATATTTCCTTTTTCACTATATCCCGCTATGGGCTTCCAAATATCACTTTGCAAATTCCACAAGAACAGTCTTAGCGAAAAACTTCTTAAGGGAAAAGCAGTAACTCTGAGATGAATTAAGAGAACAGAAAACAGTTTCTCAGAAAGCTTCATTCCAGTTTATCTCGTAAGATTCTTCCTTTTTCAGCATAGCTCTCTATGGGCTTACAAATATCACTTTCCAGATACCACAAGAGAGCCTTTGCGAAAGGCTTCTTGAAGGGAAAGCTGTAATTCTGTGACATGAATTAAGAGAAGACAAAGCAGTTTCTGAGAAAACTTCTTTCCAGTTTTCAACTGAAGATATTTGTTTTTTCACCTTACCCTCTATGAGCTTCCAAATATCTGTTTCCAAATTTCACAAGAACAGCCTTATGGAAAGGCTTCTTGAAGGGAGAACATTAAATCTGTGAGATGAATTAAGAGAACACAAAGCAGTTTCACAGAAAGCTTCTTTCCAGTTTTTAACGGAAGATATTTTCTTTTTCACCATAGCCCTCTATGGGCTCCCAAGTATCACTATGCAAATTCCACAAGAACAGTCTTAGCGAAAGGTTTATTGAGGGGAAAGCTGTAATTCTGTCAGATGAATTAACAGAACACAAAGGAGTTTCTCAGAAAGCTTCTTTCCACTTTTTAACAGAAGATATTTCTTTTTTCACCATAGCCCGCTATGGGCTTCCAAATATCACTTTGCAAATTCCACAAGAACCCTCTTAGTGAAAGCCTTCTAGAAGGGAAAGCTGTAACTCTGGGAGATGAATTAACAGAACACAAAGCAGTTTCTGAGACAGCTTCTTTCCAGTTTTTAACTGAAGATATTTCCTTTTTCATTCTAGACCACTTTGGGTTTCGAAATATCACTTTGCAAATTCCAGAAGAACAGTCTTAGCGAAAGACTTCTTGAGGGGAAAGCAGTAACTCAGTGAGATGAATTAACAGAACACAAAGCAGGTTCTCAAAAGCTTCTTTCCAGTTTTTAACGGAACATATTTCCTTTTTCACCGTAGCCCACTATGGGCTTCCAAATATCACTTTGAAAATTCCACAAGAACAGCCTTAGCGAAAGGCTTCTTGAGGGGAAAGCTCTAACTCTGTGAGACGAATTAACAAAACATAAAGCAGCTTCTCAGAAAGCTTCTTTCCAGTTTTTATCCTAAGATATTTCCTTTTTCACCATAGACCTCTATGGTTTTTGATTTATCACTTTCCAAATTTCACAAGAATAGTGTTAGTGAACGGCTTCTTGAGTGGAAAGCTGAAACTCTGTGAGATGAACTAACAGAACAGAAAGCATTTTCTCAGAAAGCTTCTTTTCGGTTTTTAACGGAAGATATTTCCTTTTTCACCATAGCTCTATAAGGGCTTCCAAATTTCACTTTGCAAATTCCACAAGAACAGTCTTAGCGAAAGGCTTCTTGAGGGGAAAGTTGTAACACTGTGAGATGAATTAACAGAACACAAAGCAGTTTCTCAGAAAGCTTCTTTTCAGAATTTATCTTAGGATATTTCCTTTTTCACCATAGCCCTGTATAGGCTTCCAATATCACTTTGCAAATTCCACAAAAACAGTCTTATCGAAAGGCTTCTTGAGGGAAAAGCTGTAACCCTGTGAGATGAATTAACAGAACTCAAAGCAGTTTCTTAGAAAGATTCTCTTCAGTTTTTATCTTAGGATATTTCCTTCTTCACCATAGCCCTCTATGGTCTTCCAAATATCGCTTGGCAAATTCCACAAGAGCAGTCTTAGCGAAAGGCTTCTTGAGCGGAAAGCTGTAACTCTGTGAGATGAATTAACAGAACACAAAGCAGTTTCTCAGAATGCTTCTTTCCAGTTTTTAACGGAAGATATTACCGTTTTCACCATAGCCCTCTAGGGGTTCTACATATCACATTCCAAATTCCACAAGAACAGTCTTAGCGAAAGGCTTCTTGAGGGGAAAGCTGTAACTCTGTGAGATCAATTAAGAGAACACAAAGCAGTTTCTCAGAATGCTTCTTTCCAGTTTTTAACTGAACATATTTCCTTTTTCACCATAGCCCTCTATGGGCTTCCAAATATCCCTTTGCTAATTCCTCAAAAACAGTCTTAACGAAAGGCTTCTTGAGTGGAAAGCTGTAACTCTGTGAGACGAATTAACAAAACATAAAGCAGCTTCTCAGAAAGCTTCTTTCCAGTTTTTATCCTAAGATATTTCCTTTTTCACCATAGACCTCTATGGTTTTTGATTTATCACTTTCCAAATTTCACAAGAATAGTGTTAGTGAACGGCTTCTTGAGTGGAAAGCTGAAACTCTGTGAGATGAACTAACAGAACAGAAAGCATTTTCTCAGAAAGCTTCTTTTCGGTTTTTAACGGAAGATATTTCCTTTTTCACCATAGCTCTATAAGGGCTTCCAAATTTCACTTTGCAAATTCCACAAGAACAGTCTTAGCGAAAGGCTTCTTGAGGGGAAAGTTGTAACTCTGTGAGCTGAATTAACAGAACACAAAGCAGTTTCTCAGAAAGCTTCTTTTCAGAATTTATCTTAGGATATTTCCTTTTTCACCATAGCCCTGTATAGGCTTCCAATATCACTTTGCAAATTCCACAAAAACAGTCTTATCGAAAGGCTTCTTGAGGGAAAAGCTGTAACCCTGTGAGATGAATTAACAGAACTCAAAGCAGTTTCTCAGAAAGATTCTCTTCAGTTTTTATCTTAGGATATTTCCTTTTTCACCGTAGCCCTTTATGGCCTTCCAAATATCACTTTGCAAACTCCACAAGAACACTCTTAACGAAAGGCTTCTGGAGGGGAAAGCTGTAACTCTGTTAGATGAATTAACAGAATACAAAGAAGTTTCTCAGAAAACTTCTTTCCAGTTTTTAACATAAGATATTTCCTTTTTCACCATGGCCCTCTAAGGGCCTCCAAATATCACCTTGCAAATTCCACAAGAACAGTCTTAGCGAAAGGCTCTTGAGGAGAAAGCTGTGACTCTGTGAGATGAATTAACAGAACACAATGCAGTTTCTCAGAAATCTTCCTTCCAGTTTTTCACGTAAGATATTCCTTTTTCACCATAGTCGACTACGGGCTTCCAAATTGCACTTTGGAAATTTCACAAGAACAGTCTTAGTGAACTGCTTCTTGAGTGGAAAGCTGTAACTCTGTGAGATGAACTAACAGAACAAAAAGCGGTTCCTCAGAAAGCTTCTTTTCTTTTTTTATCTTAGGATATTTCCATTTTCACCATTGCACTCTATGGGCTTCCAAATATCACTTTGCAATTTCCACAACAACACCCTTAGCGAAAGGCTTCTTTAGAGGAAGGCTCAAACTCAGTGAGTTGAATTAACAGAATACAAAGCAGTTTCTCAGAAACCTTTTCATCAGTGTTTAACTGAAGATATTTTCTTTTTCACCAAAGCCCTCTATGGGCTTCCAAATATCACTTTGCAAATCCCACAAGAACACTCTTAGCGAAAGGCTTTTTGAAGGGAAAGCTGTAACTCGCTGTGATGTATTAACACAAAACAAGGCAGTTTCTCAGAATTCTTCTTTCCAGTTTTTAACACAAGATATTTCCTTTTTCACCATAGCCTTCTACGGGATTCCAAATAATTCCTTGCAAATTACACAAGAACAGCCTTAGTGAACAACTTCTTGAGTGGAAAGCTGTAACTCTGTGAGATGAACTAAAAGAACACAAAGCAGTTTCACAGAAAGCTACTTTTCTTTTTTTATCTTATGATATTTCCATTTTCACCATAGCCCTGTATGGGCTTCCAAATATCACTTTGCAAATTACACAACAACAGCCTCAGCGAAAGGCTTTTTGAGGGGAAAGCTATAACTCTGTGAGATGAATTAACAGAACACAAAGCAGTTTCTCAGAAATCTTCTTCCCAGTTTTTAACGAAGATATTTCCTTTTTCACCATAGCTTTCTAAGGGCTTCCAAATATCACTTTGTAAATTCCACAAGAACAGTCTTAGCGAAAGGCTTCTTGAGGGGAAACCTGTAACTCTGTCAGATGAATTAACGGAACACAACGCTGTTTCTCTGAAAGCTACTTTCCAGTTTTTAACTGAAGATATTACCTTTTTCACCATAGCCCTCTATGGGCTTCCAAATATCACTTTGCAAATTCCACAAGAACCGTCTTAGCGAAAGGTTTCTTGAGGGGAATGCGGTAACTCTGTGAGATGAATTAACAGAACACAATGCAGTTTCTCAGAAAGCTTCTTTCCAGTTTTTAACTGAAGATATCTCGTTTTTCACCATAGCCCTCGATGGATTTCCAAATATCACTTTGCAAATTCCACAAGAACAGTCTTAGCGAAAGGGTTCATGAGGGGAAAGCTGTAACTCTGTGATATGAATTAACTGAACACAAAGCAGTTTCTGAGAAAGCTTCTTTTCAGAGTTTATCTTACGATATTTCCTTTTTCTCCATAGACCTCTATGGGCTTCCAAAAATCACTTTGCAAATTCCACATGAACAGTCGTAGCAAAAGGCTTCCTGAAGGGAAAGCTGTAATTCTGTGAGATGAATTAACAGAACACAAAGCAGTTTCTCAGAAAGACTCTTTCCAGTTTTTATCGGAAGTTATTTCCTTTTTCACCATAGCCCTTTTTGTGCTTCTAAATATCACTTTCCAAATTACACATGAACAGTCTTAGCGAAAGGCTTCCTGAGGGGAAGGCGGTAACTCAGTGAGATGCATTAAAAGAACACAAAGCATTTTCTCAGAAAGTTTCTTTTCAGTTTTTATCTCATGATATTTCCTTTTTCACCAGAGACCACTATGGGCTTTCAAATATCACTTTGCAAATCCACAAGAACAGTCTTAGCGAAAGGCTTCCTGAGGGGAAAGCTGTAACTCTGTGAGATGAATTAACAGAACACTAACAGTTTCTCAGATAGCTTCTTTCCAGTGTTTGACGGAAGATATTTCTTTTTTCACCCTAGACCTCTATGGGCTTCCAAATATCACTTTGCAAATTCCACAAGAACAGGCTTCACGAAAGGGTTCTTGAGGAGAAAGCTGTAACTCTGTGGGATGAATTAACAGAACACAAAATAGTTTCTCAGAAAGCTTCTTTCCAGTTTTTAACAGAAGATATTTCCTTTTTCACCATAGCCCTCCATATGCTTCAAAATATCACTTTGGAAGTTCCACAAGAACAGGCTTAAAAAAAGGCTTCTGGAGGGGAAAGCTGTAACTCTGTGAAATGAGTTAACAGAACACAAAGCAGTTTCTCAGAAAGCTACTTTTCAGTTTTTATCTCAGGATACTTCCTTTTGCACCATAGACCTCTATGGACTTCCAAATATCACTTTGCAAATTCCACAAGAACAGTCTTAGCGAAAGGCTTCTGGAGGGGACAGCTTTAAGTCTGTGAGATGAATGAACAGAACACAAACCAGCTTCTCAGAAAGCCTCTTTCCAGTTTTTATCGGAAGTTATATCCTTTTTCACCATAGCTCCCTATGGGCTTCCAAATACCACTTTGCAAATTCCACAAGAACAGTCTTAGTGAAAGGCTTCTTGAGGGGAAAGCTGTAACTCTGTGAAATGAATTAACAGAACACAACGTAGTTTTTCAGAAAGCTTCTTTTCAGTTTTTTTCTTAGGATATTTCCTTTTTCACCGTTGCCCTCTATGGTCTTCCAAATATCACTTTGCAAATTCCACAAGAACAGTCTTAGTGAAAGGCTTCTGTAGGGGAAAGCTCTAACTCTGTGACATGAATTAACAGAGCACAAAGTAGTATCTAAGAAAGATTCTTTTCAGTTTTTGTCTTAGGATATTTCTTTTTTCACCCTATCCCTCTATGGGCTTCTAAGTATCCGTTTCCAATTCCCACAAAAACTGTCTTAAGGAAAGGCTTCTTGAGGGGAAAGGTGTAACTCTGTGAGTTGAATTAAGAGAACACAAAGGAGTTTCTCACAATGCCTCTTTCCAGTTTTTAACGGAAGATATTTCCTTTTTCACCATAGCCTTCTAAGGGCTTCCAAATATCACTTTGCAAATTCCACAAAAACTGTCTTAGCCAAAGGCTACTTGAGAGGAAAGCTGTAACTCTGTGAGATGAAATAACAGAACAGAAAGCAGTTTCTCAGAAAGCCTCTTTCCAGTTTTTAACGGAAGATATTTCCTTCTTCACCATAGCCCTCTATGGTCTTCCAAATATCGCTTGGCAAATTCCACAAGAGCAGTCTTAGCGAAAGGCTTCTTGAGCGGAAAGCTGTAACTCTGTGAGATGAATTAACAGAACACAAAGCAGTTTCTCAGAATGCTTCTTTCCAGTTTTTAACGGAAGATATTACCGTTTTCACCATAGCCCTCTAGGGGTTCTACATATCACATTCCAAATTCCACAAGAACAGTCTTAGCGAAAGGCTTCTTGAGGGGAAAGCTGTAACTCTGTGAGATCAATTAAGAGAACACAAAGCAGTTTCTCAGAATGCTTCTTTCCAGTTTTTAACTGAATATATTTCCTTTTTCACCATAGCCCTCTATGGGTTTCCAAATATCCCTTTGCTAATTCCTCAAAAACAGTCTTAACGAAAGGCTTCTTGAGTGGAAAGCTGTAACTCTGTGAGATGAATTAACAGAACACAAAGCAGTTTTTCAGAAATCTTCTTTCCAGTTTTTAACGGAAGATATTTCCTTTTTCACCATGGCCCTCTATGGGCTACTAAATATCACTTTCCAAATGCCACAAGAACAGTCTTAGCGAAAGGCTTCTTGAGGGGAAAGCTGTAACTCTGTGAGATGAAATAACAGAACACAAAGCAGTTTCTCAGAAAGCTTCTTTCCAGTTTTTAACGGAAGGTATTTCCTTTTTCACCGTAGCCATCTTTGGGCTTATAAATATCACTTTCCAAATTCCACATGAACAGTCTTAGCGAAAGGCTTCCTGATGGGAAACCTGTAATTCTGTGAGATGAATTAACAGAACACAAAGCAGTTTCTCAGAAAGCTTCTTTCCAGTTTTTAATGGAAGATATTTCCTTTTTCACCATAGCCCTCCATGGGCTTCGAAATACCACTTTGCAAATTCCACAAGAATAGTGTTAGCGAATGGCTTCTTGAGGGGAAAGCTCTAACTCTGTGAGATGAATTAACAGAGCACAAATCTGTTTCTCAGAAAGTTTCTTTCCAGTTTTTAACTGAAGATATTTCCTTTTTCACCATAGCCCTCTATGGGCTTCCAAATATTACTTTGCAAATTCCACAAGAACAGTCTTAGCGAAAGGCTTCTTGAGTGGAAAGCTGTAACTCTGTGAGATGAATTAACAGAACACAAAGTAGTTTCTCAGAAAGCATCTTTCCAGTTTTTAACGGAAGATGTTTCCTTTTTAACCGTAGCCCTCTATGGGCTTCCAAATATCACTTTGCAAATTCCACAAGAACAGCCTTAGCAAAAGGCTTCTTGAGGGGAAAGCTGTAACTCTGTCAGGTGAATTAACAGAACTCAAAGCAGTATCTCAGAAAGCTTCTTTCCAGTTTTTAACGGAAGATATTTCCTTTTTCACATTAGCCCTCTATATGCTTCCAAATATCAAATTGCAAATTTCACAAGAACAGGCTTAAAAAAAGGCTCTTTGAGGGGAAACCTGTAACTCTGTGAAATGAAATAATAGAACACAAAGCAGGTTCTCAGAAAGCTTCTTTCCAGTTTTCATCTTAGGATATTTCCTTTTTCACCATAGCCCTCTATGGGTTTTGATTTATCACTTTGCAAATTTCACAAGAATAGTGTTACTGAATGGCTTCTTGAGTGGAAAGCTGAAACTCTGTGCGATGAAATAACAGAACAGAAAGCAGTTTCTCAGAGAGCTTCTTTTCGGTTTTTAAAGGAAGATATTTCCTTTTTCACCATAGCCCTCTACATGCTTCAAAATACCACTTTGGAAATTCCACAAGAACAGGCTTAACAAAAGGCTTCTGGAGGGGAAAGCTGTAACTCTGTGAAATGAGTTAACAGAACACAAAACAGTTTCTCAGAAAGCTACTTTTCAGTTTTTTTTCTTAGGATATTTCCTTTTGCACCATAGACCTCTATGGACTTCCAAATATCACTTTGCAAATTCCACAAGAACAGTCTTAGCGAAAGGCTTCTGGAGGGGAAAGCTGTAAGTCTGTGAGATGAATTAACAGAACACAAACCAGCTTCTCAGAAAGCCTCTTTCCAGTTTTTATCGGAAGTTATATCCTTTTTCACCATAGCTCCCTATGGGCTTCCAAATACCACTTTGCAAATTCCACAAGAACAGTCTTAGTGAAAGGCTTCTTGAGGGGAAAGCTGTAACTCTGTGAAATGAATTAACAGAACACAATGTAGTTTTTCAGAAAGCTTCTTTTCAGTTTTTTTCTTAGGATATTTCCTTTTCACCGTTGCCCTCTATGGTCTTCCAAATATCACTTCGCAAATTCCACAAGAACAGTCTTAGTGAAAGGCTTCTGTAGGGGAAAGCTCTAACTCTGTGACATGAATTAACAGAGCACAAAGTAGTATCTAAGAAAGATTCTTTTCAGTTTTTGTCTTAGGATATTTCTTTTTTCACCCTAGCCCCCTATGGGCTTCTAAGTATCCGTTCCCAATTTCCACAAAAACTGTCTTAAGGAAAGGCTTCTTGAGGGGAAAGGTGTAACTCTGTGAGTTGAATTAAGAGAACACAAAGGAGTTTCTCACAATGCCTCTTTCCAGTTTTTAACGGAAGATATTTCCTTTTTCACCATAGCCTTCTAAGGGCTTCCAAATATCACTTTGCAAATTCCACAAAAACTGTCTTAGCGAAAGGCTACTTGAGAGGAAAGCTGTAACTCTGTGAGATGAAATAACAGAACAGAAAGCAGTTTCTCAGAAAGCTTCTTTCCAGTTTTTAACGGAAGATATTTCCTTCTTCACCATAGCCCTCTATGGTCTTCGAAATATCGCTTGGCAAATTCCACAAGAACAGTCTTAGCGAAAGGCTTCTTGAGGGGAAAGCTGTAACTCTGTGAGATCAATTAAGAGAACACAAAGCAGTTTCTCAGAATGCTTCTTTCCAGTTTTTAACTGAACATATTTCCTTTTTCAAAATAGCCCTCTATGGGCTTAAAATATCCCTTTGCTAATTCCTCAAAAACAGTCTTAACGAAAGGCTTCTTGAGTGGAAAGCTATAACTCTGTGAGATGAATTAACAGAACACAAAGCAGTTTCTCAGAAATCTTCTTTCCAGTTTTTAACGGAAGATATTTCCTTTTTCACCATAGCCCTCCATGGGCTTCGAAATACCACTTTGCAAATTCCACAAGAATAGTCTTAGCGAATGGCTTCTTGAGGGGAAAGCTCTAACTCTGTGAGATGAATTAACAGAACACTAACAGTTTCTCAGATAGCTTCTTTCCAGTGTTTGACGGAAGATATTTCTTTTTTCACCCTAGACCTCTATGGGTTTCCAAATATCACTTTGCAAATTCCACAAGAACAGGCTTCACGAAAGGGTTCTTGAGGAGAAAGCTGTAACTCTGTGGGATGAATTAACAGAAGACAAAATAGTTTCTCAGAAAGCTTCTTTCCAGTTCTTAACGGAAGATATTTCCTTTTTCACCATAACCCTCTATATGCTTCAAAATACCACTTTGGAAATTCCACAAGAACAGGCTTAACAAAAGGCTTCTTGAGGGGAAAGCTGTAACTCGGTGAAATGAGTTAACAGAACACAAAGCAGTTTCTCAGAAAGCTACTTTTCAGTTTTTATCTTAGGATATTTCCTTTTGCATCATAGACCTCTATGGACTTCCAAATATCACTTTGCAAATTCCACAAGAACAGTCTTAGCGAAAGGCTTCTGGAGGGGAAAGCTGTAAGACTGTGAGATGAATTAACAGAACACAAACCAGCTTCTCAGAAAGCCTCTTTCCAGTTTTTATCGGAAGTTATATCCTTTTTCACCATAGCTCCCTATGGGCTTCCAAATACCACTTTGCAAATTCCACAAGAACAGTCTTAGTGAAAGGCTTCTTGAGGGGAAAGCTGTAACTCTGTGAAATGAATTAACAGAACACAATGTAGTTTTTCAGAAAGCTTCTTTTCAGTTTTTTTCTTAGGATATTTCCTTTTTCACCGTTGCCTTCTATGGTCTTCCAAATATCACTTTGCAAATTCCACAAGAACAGTCTTAGTGAAAGGCTTCTGTAGGGGAAAGCTCTAACTCTGTGACATGAATTAACAGAGCACAAAGAAGTATCTAAGAAAGATTCTTTTCAGTTTTTGTCTTAGGATATTTCTTTTTTCACCCTAGCCCTCTATGGGCTTCTAAGTATCCGTTCCCAATTTCCACAAAAACTGTCTTAAGGAAAGGCTTCTTGAGGGGAAAGGTGTAACTCTGTGAGTTGAATTAAGAGAACACAAAGGAGTTTCTCACAATGCCTCTTTCCAGTTTTTAACGGAAGATATTTCCTTTTTCACCATAGCCTTCTAAGGGCTTCCAAATATCACTTTGCAAATTCCACAAAAACTGTCTTAGCGAAAGGCTACTTGAGAGGAAAGCGGTAACTCTGTGAGATGAAATAACAGAACAGAAAGCAGTTTCTCAGAAAGCTTCTTTCCAGTTTTTAACGGAAGATATTTCCTTTTTCACCATAGCCCTCTATATGCTTCAAAATACCACTTTGGAAATTCCACAAGAACAGGCTTAACAAAAGGCTTCTGGAGGGGAAAGCTGTAACTCTGTCAAATGAGTTAACAGAACACAAAGCAGTTTCTCAGAAAGCTACTTTTCAGTTTTTTTTCTTAGGATATTTCCTTTTGCACCATAGACCTCTATGGACTTCCAAATATCACTTTGCAAATTCCACAAGAACAGTCTTAGCGAAAGGCTTCTGGAGGGGAAAGCTGTAAGTCTGTGAGATGAATTAACAGAACACAAACCAGGTTCTCAGAATGCCTCTTTCCAGTTTTTATCGGAAGTTATATCCTTTTTCACCATAGCTCCCTATGGGCTTCCAAATACCACTTTGCAAATTCCACAAGAACAGTCTTAGTGAAAGGCTTCTTGAGGGGAAAGCTGTAACTCTGTGAAATGAATTAACAGAACACAATGTAGTTTTTCAGAAAGCTTCTTTTCAGTTTTTTTCTTAGGATATTTCCTTTTCACCGTTGCCCTCTATGGTCTTCCAAATATCACTTTGCAAATTCCACAAGAACAGTCTTAGTGAAAGGCTTCTGTAGGGGAAAGCTCTAACTCTGTGACATGAATTAACAGAGCACAAAGTAGTATCTAAGAAAGATTCTTTTCAGTTTTTGTCTTAGGATATTTCTTTTTTCACCCTAGCCCCCTATGGGCTTCTAAGTATCCGTTCCCAATTTCCACAAAAACTGTCTTAAGGAAAGGCTTCTTGAGGGGAAAGGTGTAACTCTGTGAGTTGAATTAAGAGAACACATAGGAGTTTCTCACAATGCCTCTTTCCAGTTTTTAACGGAAGATATTTCCTTTTTCACCATAGCCTTCTAAGGGCTTCCAAATATCACTTTGCAAATTCCACAAAAACTGTCTTAGCGAAAGGCTACTTGAGAGGAAAGCTGTAACTCTGTGAGATGAAATAACAGAACAGAAAGCAGTTTCTCAGAAAGCTTCTTTCCAGTTTTTAACGGAAGATATTTCCTTCTTCACCATAGCCCTCTATGGTCTTCCAAATATCGCTTGGCAAATTCCACAAGAACAGTCTTAGCGAAAGGCTTCTTGAGCGGAAAGCTGTAACTCTGTGAGATGAATTAACAGAACACAAAGCAGTTTCTCAGAATGCTTCTTTCCAGTTTTTAACGGAAGATATTACCGTTTTCACCATAGCCCTCTAGGGGTTCTACATATCACATTCCAAATTCCACAAGAACAGTCTTAGCGAAAGGCTTCTTGAGGGGAAAGCTGTAACACTGTGAGATCAATTAAGAGAACACAAAGCAGTTTCTCAGAATGCTTCTTTCCAGTTTTTAACTGAACATATTTCCTTTTTCAAAATAGCCCTCTATGGGCTTAAAATATCCCTTTGCTAATTCCTCAAAAACAGTCTTAACGAAAGGCTTCTTGAGTGGAAAGCTATAACTCTGTGAGATGAATTAACAGAACACAAAGCAGTTTCTCAGAAATCTTCTTTCCAGTTTTTAACGGAAGATATTTCCTTTTTCACCATGGCCCTCTATGGGCTACTAAATATCACTTTCCAAATTCCACAAGAACAGTCTTAGCGAAAGGCTTCTTGAGGGGAAAGCTGTAACTCTGTGAGATGAAATAACAGAACACAAAGCAGTTTCTCAGAAAGCTTCTTTCCAGTTTTTAACGGAAGATATTTCCTTTTTCACCGTAGCCCTCTTTGGGCTTATAAATATCACTTTCCAAATTCCACATGAACAGTCTTAGCGAAAGGCTTCCTGATGGGAAACCTGTAATTCTGTGAGATGAATTAACAGAACACAAAGCAGTTTCTCAGAAAGCTTCTTTCCAGTTTTTAATGGAAGATATTTCCTTTTTCACCATAGCCCTCCATGGGCTTCGAAATACCACTTTGCAAATTCCACAAGAATAGTCTTAGCGAATGGCTTCTTGAGGGGAAAGCTCTAACTCTGTGAGATGAATTAACAGAGCACAAATCTGTTTCTCAGAAAGTTTCCTTCCAGTTTTTAACTGAAGATATTTCCTTTTTCACCATAGCCCTCTATGGGCTTCCAAATATTACTTTGCAAATTCCACAAGAACAGTCTTAGCGAAAGGCTTCTTGAGTGGAAAGCTGTAACTCTGTGAGATGAATTAACAGAACACAAAGCAGTTTCTCAGAAAGCATCTTTCCAGTTTTTAACGGAAGATGTTTCCTTTTTAACCGTAGCCCTCTATGGGCTTCCAAATATCACTTTGCAAATTCCACAAGAATAGCCTTAGCAAAAGGCTTCTTGAGGGGAAAGCTGTAACTCTGTGAGGTGAATTAAGAGAACACAAAACAGTTTCTCAGAAAGCTTCTTTCCAGTTTTTAACGGAAGATATTTCCTTTTTCACATTAGCCCTCTATATGCTTGTAAACATCACTTTGGAAATTCCACAATAACAGGCTTAACAAATGGTTTCTTCAGGGGAAAGCGGTAACTCGTTGAAGTGAATTAACAAAACTCAAAGCAGTTTCTCAGAAATCTTCTTTTCATTTTTTATCTTAGGATATTTGCTTTTGCACCATAGACCTCTATGGGATTCCAAATATCACTTGGCAAATTCCACATGAACAGTCGTAGCAAAAGGCTTCTTGAGGGGAAAGCTGTAATTCTGTGTGATGAATTAACAGAACACAAAGCAGTTTCTCAGAAAGACTCTTTCCATTTTTTATTGGAAGTTATTTCCTTTTTCACCATAGCCCTTTTTGTGCTTCTAAATATCACTTTCCAAATTACACATGAACAGTCTTAGCGAAAGGCTTCCTGAGGGGAAGGCGGTAACTCAGTGAGATGCATTAAAAGAACACAAAGCATTTTCTCAGAAAGTTTCTTTTCAGTTTTTATCTCATGATATTTCCTTTTTTACCAGAGACCACTATGGGCTTTCAAATATCACTTTGCAAATCCACAAGAACAGTCTTAGCGAAAGGCTTCCTGAGGGGAAAGCTGTAACTCTGTGAGATGAATTAACAGAACACTAACAGTTTCTCAGATAGCTTCTTTCCAGTGTTTGACGGAAGATATTTCTTTTTTCACCCTAGACCTCTATGGGTTTCCAAATATCACTTTGCAAATTCCACAAGAACAGGCTTCACGAAAGGGTTCTTGAGGAGAAAGCTGTAACTCTGTGGGATGAATTAACAGAACACAAAATAGTTTCTCAGAAAGCTTCTTTCCAGTTTTTAACGGAAGATATTTCCTTTTTCACCATAACCCTCTATATGCTTCAAAATACCACTTTGGAAATTCCACAAGAACAGGCTTAACAAAAGGCTTCTTGAGGGGAAAGCTGTAACTCGGTGAAATGAGTTAACAGAACACAAAGCAGTTTCTCAGAAAGCTACTTTTCAGTTTTTATCTTAGGATATTTCCTTTTGCATCATAGACCTCTATGGACTTCCAAATATCACTTTGCAAATTCCACAAGAACAGTCTTAGCGAAAGGCTTCTGGAGGGGAAAGCTGTAAGACTGTGAGATGAATTAACAGAACACAAACCAGCTTCTCAGAAAGCCTCTTTCCAGTTTTTATCGGAAGTTATATCCTTTTTCACCATAGCTCCCTATGGGCTTCCAAATACCACTTTGCAAATTCCACAAGAACAGTCTTAGTGAAAGGCTTCTTGAGGGGAAAGCTGTAACTCTGTGAAATGAATTAACAGAACACAATGTAGTTTTTCAGAAAGCTTCTTTTCAGTTTTTTTCTTAGGATATTTCCTTTTTCACCGTTGCCTTCTATGATCTTCCAAATATCACTTTGCAAATTCCACAAGAACAGTCTAAGTGAAAGGCTTCTGTAGGGGAAAGCTCTAACTCTGTGACTTGAATTAACAGAGCACAAAGTAGTATCTAAGAAAGATTCTTTTCAGTTTTTGTCTTAGGATATTTCTTTTTTCACCCTATCCCTCTATGGGCTTCTAAGTATCCGTTCCCAATTTCCACAAAAACTGTCTTAAGGAAAGGCTTCTTGAGGGGAAAGGTGTAACTCTGTGAGTTGAATTAAGAGAACACAAAAGAGTTTCTCACAATGCCTCTTTCCAGTTTTTAACGGAAGATATTTCCTTTTTCACCATAGCCTTCTAAGGGCTTCCAAATATCACTTTGCAAATTCCACAAAAACTGTCTTAGCGAAAGGCTACTTGAGAGGAAAGCTGTAACTCTGTGAGATGAAATAACAGAACAGAAAGCAGTTTCTCAGAAAGCTTCTTTCCAGTTTTTAACGGAAGATATTTCCTTCTTCACCATAGCCCTCTATGGTCTTCCAAATATCGCTTGGCAAATTCCACAAGAACAGTCTTAGCGAAAGGCTTCTTGAGCGGAAAGCTGTAACTCTGTGAGATGAATTAACAGAACACAAAGCAGTTTCTCAGAATGCTTCTTTCCAGTTTTTAACGGAAGATATTACCGTTTTCACCATAGCCCTCTAGGGGTTCTACATATCACATTCCAAATTCCACAAGAACAGTCTTAGCGAAAGGCTTCTTGAGGGGAAAGCTGTAACTCAGTGAGATCAATTAAGAGAACACAAAGCAGTTTCTCAGAATGCTTCTTTCCAGTTTTTAACTGAACATATTTCCTTTTTCAAAATAGCCCTCTATGGGCTTAAAATATCCCTTTGCTAATTCCTCAAAACCAGTCTTAACGAAAGGCTTCTTGAGTGGAAAGCTATAACTCTGTGAGATGAATTAACAGAACACAAAGCAGTTTCTCAGAAATCTTCTTTCCAGTTTTTAACGGAAGATATTTCCTTTTTCACCATGGCCCTCTATGGGCTACTAAATATCACTTTCCAAATTCCACAAGAACAGTCTTAGCGAAAGGCTTCTTGAGGGGAAAACTGTAACTCTGTGAGATGAATTAACAGAACACAAAGCAGTTTCTCAGAAAGCTTCTTTCCAGTTTTTAATGGAAGATATTTCCTTTTTCACCATAGCCCTCCATGGGCTTCGAAATACCACTTTGCAAATTCCACAAGAATAGTCTTAGCGAATGGCTTCTTGACGGGAAAGCTCTAACTCTGTGAGATGAATTAACAGAGCACAAATCTGTTTCTCAGAAAGTTTCTTTCCAGTTTTTAACTGAAGATATTTCCTTTTTCACCATAGCCCTCTATGGGCTTCCAAATATCACTTTGCAAATTCCACAAGAATAGCCTTAGCAAAAGGCTTCTTGAGGGGAAGGCTGTAACTCTGTGAGGTGAATTAAGAGAACACAAAACAGTTTCTCAGAAAGCTTCTTTCCAGTTTTTAACGGAAGATATTTCCTTTTTCACATTAGCCCTCTATATGCTTGTAAACATCACTTTGGAAATTCCACAATAACAGGCTTAACAAATGGTTTCTTCAGGGGAAAGCGGTAACTCGTTGAAGTGAATTAACAAAACTCAAAGCAGTTTCTCAGAAATCTTCTTTTCATTTTTTATCTTAGGATATTTGCTTTTGCACCATAGACCTCTATGGGATTCCAAATATCACTTGGCAAATTCCACATGAACAGTCGTAGCAAAAGGCTTCTTGAGGGGAAAGCTGTAATTCTGTGTGATGAATTAACAGAACACAAAGCAGTTTCTCAGAAAGACTCTTTCCATTTTTTATTGGAAGTTATTTCCTTTTTCACCATAGCCCTTTTTGTGCTTCTAAATATCACTTTCCAAATTACACATGAACAGTCTTAGCGAAAGGCTTCCTGAGGGGAAGGCGGTAACTCAGTGAGATGCATTAAAAGAACACAAAGCATTTTCTT
This sequence comes from Chlorocebus sabaeus, assembly GCF_047675955.1. Classification (NCBI taxonomy): domain Eukaryota; kingdom Metazoa; phylum Chordata; class Mammalia; order Primates; family Cercopithecidae; genus Chlorocebus; species Chlorocebus sabaeus. The sequence continues at coordinate 110,498 of NW_027327740.1, read as the reverse complement.
AGAAAGTTTCTTTTCAGTTTTTATCTCATGATATTTCCTTTTTCACCAGAGACCACTATGGGCTTTCAAATATCACTTTGCAAATCCACAAGAACAGTCTTAGCGAAAGGCTTCCTGAGGGGAAAGCTGTAACTCTGTGAGATGAATTAACAGAACACTAACAGTTTCTCAGATAGCTTCTTTCCAGTGTTTGACGGAAGATATTTCTTTTTTCACCCTAGACCTCTATGGGTTTCCAAATATCACTTTGCAAATTCCACAAGAACAGGCTTCACGAAAGGGTTCTTGAGGAGAAAGCTGTAACTCTGTGGGATGAATTAACAGAACACAAAATAGTTTCTCAGAAAGCTTCTTTCCAGTTTTTAACGGAAGATATTTCCTTTTTCACCATAACCCTCTATATGCTTCAAAATACCACTTTGGAAATTCCACAAGAACAGGCTTAACAAAAGGCTTCTTGAGGGGAAAGCTGTAACTCGGTGAAATGAGTTAACAGAACACAAAGCAGTTTCTCAGAAAGCTACTTTTCAGTTTTTATCTTAGGATATTTCCTTTTGCATCATAGACCTCTATGGACTTCCAAATATCACTTTGCAAATTCCACAAGAACAGTCTTAGCGAAAGGCTTCTGGAGGGGAAAGCTGTAAGACTGTGAGATGAATTAACAGAACACAAACCAGCTTCTCAGAAAGCCTCTTTCCAGTTTTTATCGGAAGTTATATCCTTTTTCACCATAGCTCCCTATGGGCTTCCAAATACCACTTTGCAAATTCCACAAGAACAGTCTTAGTGAAAGGCTTCTTGAGGGGAAAGCTGTAACTCTGTGAAATGAATTAACAGAACACAATGTAGTTTTTCAGAAAGCTTCTTTTCAGTTTTTTTCTTAGGATATTTCCTTTTTCACCGTTGCCTTCTATGATCTTCCAAATATCACTTTGCAAATTCCACAAGAACAGTCTAAGTGAAAGGCTTCTGTAGGGGAAAGCTCTAACTCTGTGACTTGAATTAACAGAGCACAAAGTAGTATCTAAGAAAGATTCTTTTCAGTTTTTGTCTTAGGATATTTCTTTTTTCACCCTATCCCTCTATGGGCTTCTAAGTATCCGTTCCCAATTTCCACAAAAACTGTCTTAAGGAAAGGCTTCTTGAGGGGAAAGGTGTAACTCTGTGAGTTGAATTAAGAGAACACAAAAGAGTTTCTCACAATGCCTCTTTCCAGTTTTTAACGGAAGATATTTCCTTTTTCACCATAGCCTTCTAAGGGCTTCCAAATATCACTTTGCAAATTCCACAAAAACTGTCTTAGCGAAAGGCTACTTGAGAGGAAAGCTGTAACTCTGTGAGATGAAATAACAGAACAGAAAGCAGTTTCTCAGAAAGCTTCTTTCCAGTTTTTAACGGAAGATATTTCCTTCTTCACCATAGCCCTCTATGGTCTTCCAAATATCGCTTGGCAAATTCCACAAGAACAGTCTTAGCGAAAGGCTTCTTGAGCGGAAAGCTGTAACTCTGTGAGATGAATTAACAGAACACAAAGCAGTTTCTCAGAATGCTTCTTTCCAGTTTTTAACGGAAGATATTACCGTTTTCACCATAGCCCTCTAGGGGTTCTACATATCACATTCCAAATTCCACAAGAACAGTCTTAGCGAAAGGCTTCTTGAGGGGAAAGCTGTAACTCAGTGAGATCAATTAAGAGAACACAAAGCAGTTTCTCAGAATGCTTCTTTCCAGTTTTTAACTGAACATATTTCCTTTTTCAAAATAGCCCTCTATGGGCTTAAAATATCCCTTTGCTAATTCCTCAAAACCAGTCTTAACGAAAGGCTTCTTGAGTGGAAAGCTATAACTCTGTGAGATGAATTAACAGAACACAAAGCAGTTTCTCAGAAATCTTCTTTCCAGTTTTTAACGGAAGATATTTCCTTTTTCACCATGGCCCTCTATGGGCTACTAAATATCACTTTCCAAATTCCACAAGAACAGTCTTAGCGAAAGGCTTCTTGAGGGGAAAACTGTAACTCTGTGAGATGAATTAACAGAACACAAAGCAGTTTCTCAGAAAGCTTCTTTCCAGTTTTTAATGGAAGATATTTCCTTTTTCACCATAGCCCTCCATGGGCTTCGAAATACCACTTTGCAAATTCCACAAGAATAGTCTTAGCGAATGGCTTCTTGACGGGAAAGCTCTAACTCTGTGAGATGAATTAACAGAGCACAAATCTGTTTCTCAGAAAGTTTCTTTCCAGTTTTTAACTGAAGATATTTCCTTTTTCACCATAGCCCTCTATGGGCTTCCAAATATCACTTTGCAAATTCCACAAGAATAGCCTTAGCAAAAGGCTTCTTGAGGGGAAGGCTGTAACTCTGTGAGGTGAATTAAGAGAACACAAAACAGTTTCTCAGAAAGCTTCTTTCCAGTTTTTAACGGAAGATATTTCCTTTTTCACATTAGCCCTCTATATGCTTGTAAACATCACTTTGGAAATTCCACAATAACAGGCTTAACAAATGGTTTCTTCAGGGGAAAGCGGTAACTCGTTGAAGTGAATTAACAAAACTCAAAGCAGTTTCTCAGAAATCTTCTTTTCATTTTTTATCTTAGGATATTTGCTTTTGCACCATAGACCTCTATGGGATTCCAAATATCACTTGGCAAATTCCACATGAACAGTCGTAGCAAAAGGCTTCTTGAGGGGAAAGCTGTAATTCTGTGTGATGAATTAACAGAACACAAAGCAGTTTCTCAGAAAGACTCTTTCCATTTTTTATTGGAAGTTATTTCCTTTTTCACCATAGCCCTTTTTGTGCTTCTAAATATCACTTTCCAAATTACACATGAACAGTCTTAGCGAAAGGCTTCCTGAGGGGAAGGCGGTAACTCAGTGAGATGCATTAAAAGAACACAAAGCATTTTCTTAGAAAGTTTCTTTTCAGTTTTTATCTCATGATATTTCCTTTTTCACCAGAGACCACTATGGGCTTTCAAATATCACTTTGCAAATCCACAAGAACAGTCTTAGCGAAAGGCTTCCTGAGGGGAAAGCTGTAACTCTGTGAGATGAATTAACAGAACACTAACAGTTTCTCAGATAGCTTCTTTCCAGTGTTTGACGGAAGATATTTCTTTTTTCACCCTAGACCTCTATGGGTTTCCAAATATCACTTTGCAAATTCCACAAGAACAGGCTTCACGAAAGGGTTCTTGAGGAGAAAGCTGTAACTCTGTGGGATGAATTAACAGAACACAAAATAGTTTCTCAGAAAGCTTCTTTCCAGTTTTTAACGGAAGATATTTCCTTTTTCACCATAACCCTCTATATGCTTCAAAATACCACTTTGGAAATTCCACAAGAACAGGCTTAACAAAAGGCTTCTTGAGGGGAAAGCTGTAACTCGGTGAAATGAGTTAACAGAACACAAAGCAGTTTCTCAGAAAGCTACTTTTCAGTTTTTATCTTAGGATATTTCCTTTTGCATCATAGACCTCTATGGACTTCCAAATATCACTTTGCAAATTCCACAAGAACAGTCTTAGCGAAAGGCTTCTGGAGGGGAAAGCTGTAAGACTGTGAGATGAATTAACAGAACACAAACCAGCTTCTCAGAAAGCCTCTTTCCAGTTTTTATCGGAAGTTATATCCTTTTTCACCATAGCTCCCTATGGGCTTCCAAATACCACTTTGCAAATTCCACAAGAACAGTCTTAGTGAAAGGCTTCTTGAGGGGAAAGCTGTAACTCTGTGAAATGAATTAACAGAACACAATGTAGTTTTTCAGAAAGCTTCTTTTCAGTTTTTTTCTTAGGATATTTCCTTTTTCACCGTTGCCTTCTATGATCTTCCAAATATCACTTTGCAAATTCCACAAGAACAGTCTAAGTGAAAGGCTTCTGTAGGGGAAAGCTCTAACTCTGTGACTTGAATTAACAGAGCACAAAGTAGTATCTAAGAAAGATTCTTTTCAGTTTTTGTCTTAGGATATTTCTTTTTTCACCCTATCCCTCTATGGGCTTCTAAGTATCCGTTCCCAATTTCCACAAAAACTGTCTTAAGGAAAGGCTTCTTGAGGGGAAAGGTGTAACTCTGTGAGTTGAATTAAGAGAACACAAAAGAGTTTCTCACAATGCCTCTTTCCAGTTTTTAACGGAAGATATTTCCTTTTTCACCATAGCCTTCTAAGGGCTTCCAAATATCACTTTGCAAATTCCACAAAAACTGTCTTAGCGAAAGGCTACTTGAGAGGAAAGCTGTAACTCTGTGAGATGAAATAACAGAACAGAAAGCAGTTTCTCAGAAAGCTTCTTTCCAGTTTTTAACGGAAGATATTTCCTTCTTCACCATAGCCCTCTATGGTCTTCCAAATATCGCTTGGCAAATTCCACAAGAACAGTCTTAGCGAAAGGCTTCTTGAGCGGAAAGCTGTAACTCTGTGAGATGAATTAACAGAACACAAAGCAGTTTCTCAGAATGCTTCTTTCCAGTTTTTAACGGAAGATATTACCGTTTTCACCATAGCCCTCTAGGGGTTCTACATATCACATTCCAAATTCCACAAGAACAGTCTTAGCGAAAGGCTTCTTGAGGGGAAAGCTGTAACTCTGTGAGATCAATTAAGAGAACACAAAGCAGTTTCTCAGAATGCTTCTTTCCAGTTTTTAACTGAACATATTTCCTTTTTCAAAATAGCCCTCTATGGGCTTAAAATATCCCTTTGCTAATTCCTCAAAAACAGTCTTAACGAAAGGCTTCTTGAGTGGAAAGCTATAACTCTGTGAGATGAATTAACAGAACACAAAGCAGTTTCTCAGAAATCTTCTTTCCAGTTTTTAACGGAAGATATTTCCTTTTTCACCATGGCCCTCTATGGGCTACTAAATATCACTTTCCAAATTCCACAAGAACAGTCTTAGCGAAAGGCTTCTTGAGGGGAAAGCTGTAACTCTGTGAGATGAATTAACAGAACACAAAGCAGTTTCTCAGAAAGCTTCTTTCCAGTTTTTAATGGAAGATATTTCCTTTTTCACCATAGCCCTCCATGGGCTTCGAAATACCACTTTGCAAATTCCACAAGAATAGTCTTAGCGAATGGCTTCTTGACGGGAAAGCTCTAACTCTGTGAGATGAATTAACAGAGCACAAATCTGTTTCTCAGAAAGTTTCTTTCCAGTTTTTAACTGAAGATATTTCCTTTTTCACCATAGCCCTCTATGGGCTTCCAAATATCACTTTGCAAATTCCACAAGAATAGCCTTAGCAAAAGGCTTCTTGAGGGGAAAGCTGTAACTCTGTGAGGTGAATTAAGAGAACACAAAACAGTTTCTCAGAAAGCTTCTTTCCAGTTTTTAACGGAAGATATTTCCTTTTTCACATTAGCCCTCTATATGCTTGTAAACATCACTTTGGAAATTCCACAATAACAGGCTTAACAAATGGTTTCTTCAGGGGAAAGCGGTAACTCGTTGAAGTGAATTAACAAAACTCAAAGCAGTTTCTCAGAAATCTTCTTTTCATTTTTTATCTTAGGATATTTGCTTTTGCACCATAGACCTCTATGGGATTCCAAATATCACTTGGCAAATTCCACATGAACAGTCGTAGCAAAAGGCTTCTTGAGGGGAAAGCTGTAATTCTGTGAGATGAATTAACAGAACACAAAGCAGTTTCTCAGAAAGACTCTTTCCATTTTTTATTGGAAGTTATTTCCTTTTTCTCCATAGCCCTTTTTGTTCTTCTAAATATCACTTTCCAAATTACACATGAACAGTCTTAGCGAAAGGCTTCCTGAGGGGAAGGCGGTAACTCAGTGAGATGCATTAAAAGAACACAAAGCATTTTCTTAGAAAGTTTCTTTTCAGTTTTTATCTCATGATATTTCCTTTTTCACCAGAGACCACTATGGGCTTTCAAATATCACTTTGCAAATCCACAAGAACAGTCTTAGCGAAAGGCTTCCTGAGGGGAAAGCTGTAACTCTGTGAGATGAATTAACAGAACACTAACAGTTTCTCAGATAGCTTCTTTCCAGTGTTTGACGGAAGATATTTCTTTTTTCACCCTAGACCTCTATGGGTTTCCAAATATCACTTTGCAAATTCCACAAGAACAGGCTTCACGAAAGGGTTCTTGAGGAGAAAGCTGTAACTCTGTGGGATGAATTAACAGAACACAAAATAGTTTCTCAGAAAGCTTCTTTCCAGTTTTTAACGGAAGATATTTCCTTTTTCACCATAACCCTCTATATGCTTCAAAATACCACTTTGGAAATTCCACAAGAACAGGCTTAACAAAAGGCTTCTTGAGGGGAAAGCTGTAACTCGGTGAAATGAGTTAACAGAACACAAAGCAGTTTCTCAGAAAGCTACTTTTCAGTTTTTATCTTAGGATATTTCCTTTTGCATCATAGACCTCTATGGACTTCCAAATATCACTTTGCAAATTCCACAAGAACAGTCTTAGCGAAAGGCTTCTGGAGGGGAAAGCTGTAAGACTGTGAGATGAATTAACAGAACACAAACCAGCTTCTCAGAAAGCCTCTTTCCAGTTTTTATCGGAAGTTATATCCTTTTTCACCATAGCTCCCTATGGGCTTCCCAATACCACTTTGCAAATTCCACAAGAACAGTCTTAGTGAAAGGCTTCTTGAGGGGAAAGCTGTAACTCTGTGAAATGAATTAACAGAACACAATGTAGTTTTTCAGAAAGCTTCTTTTTAGTTTTTTTCTTAGGATATTTCCTTTTTCACCGTTGCCTTCTATGGTCTTCCAAATATCACTTTGCAAATTCCACAAGAACAGTCTAAGTGAAAGGCTTCTGTAGGGGAAAGCTCTAACTCTGTGACATGAATTAACAGAGCACAAAGTAGTATCTAAGAAAGATTCTTTTCAGTTTTTGTCTTAGGATATTTCTTTTTTCACCCTAGCACTCTATGGGCTTCTAAGTATCCGTTCCCAATTTCCACAAAAACTGTCTTAAGGAAAGGCTTCTTGAGGGGAAAGGTGTAACTCTGTGAGTTGAATTAAGAGAACACAAAGGAGTTTCTCACAATGCCTCTTTCCAGTTTTTAACGGAAGATATTTCCTTTTTCACCATAGCCTTCTAAGGGCTTCCAAATATCACTTTGCAAATTCCACAAAAACTGTCTTAGCGAAAGGCTACTTGAGAGGAAAGCTGTAACTCTGTGAGATGAAATAACAGAACAGAAAGCAGTTTCTCAGAAAGCTTCTTTCCAGTTTTTAACGGAAGATATTTCCTTTTTCACCATAGCCCTCTATATGCTTCAAAATACCACTTTGGAAATTCCACAAGAACAGGCTTAACAAAAGGCTTCTGGAGGGGAAAGCTGTAACTCGGTGAAATGAGTTAACAGAACACAAAGCAGTTTCTCAGAAAGCTACTTTTCAGTTTTTTTTCTTAGGATATTTCCTTTTGCACCATAGACCTCTATGGACTTCCAAATATCACTTTGCAAATTCCACAAGAACAGTCTTAGCGAAAGGCTTCTGGAGGGGAAAGCTGTAAGTCTGTGAGATGAATTAACAGAACACAAACCAGGTTCTCAGAAAGCCTCTTTCCAGTTTTTATCGGAAGTTATATCCTTTTTCACCATAGCTCCCTATGGGCTTCCAAATACCACTTTGCAAATTCCACAAGAACAGTCTTAGTGAAAGACTTCTTGAGGGGAAAGGTGTAACTCTGTGAGTTGAATTAAGAGAACACAAAGGAGTTTCTCACAATGCCTCTTTCCAGTTTTTAACGGAAGATATTTCCTTTTTCACCATAGCCTTCTAAGGGCTTCCAAATATCACTTTGCAAATTCCACAAAAACTGTCTTAGCGAAAGGCTACTTGAGAGGAAAGCTGTAACTCTGTGAGATGAAATAACAGAACAGAAAGCAGTTTCTCAGAAAGCCTCTTTCCAGTTTTTAACGGAAGATATTTCCTTCTTCACCATAGCCCTCTATGGTCTTCCAAATATCGCTTGGCAAATTCCACAAGAACAGTCTTAGCGAAAGGCTTCTAGAGCAGAAAGCTGTAACTCTGTGAGATGAATTAAAAGAACACAAAGCAGTTTCTCAGAATGCTTCTTTCCAGGTTTAACGGAAGATATTACCGTTTTCACCATAGCCCTCTATGGTCTTTCAAATATCACTTTGCTAATTCCTTAAAAACAGTCTTAATGAAAGGCTTCTGGAGTTTAAAGCTGTAACTCTGTGAGATGAATTAACAGAACACAAAGCAGTTTCTCAGAAATCTTCTTTCCAGTTTTTATCGGAAGATATTTCCTTTTTCACCATGGACCTCAATGGGCTTCTAAATATCACTTTCCAAATTCCACAAGAACAGTCTTAGCGAAAGGCTTCTTGAGGGGAAAGCTGTAAGTCTGTGAGATGAAAAAACAGAACACAAAGCAGTTTCTCAGAAAGACTCTTTCCATTTTTTATTGGAAGTTATTTCCTTTTTCACCATAGCCCTTTTTGTGCTTCTAAATATCACTTTCCAAATTACACATGAACAGTCTTAGCGAAAGGCTTCCTGAGGGGAAGGCGGTAACTCAGTGAGATGCATTAAAAGAACACAAAGCATTTTCTCAGAAAGTTTCTTTTCAGTTTTTATCTCATGATATTTCCTTTTTCACCAGAGACCACTATGGGCTTTCAAATATCACTTTGCAAATCCACAAGAACAGTCTTAGCGAAAGGCTTCCTGAGGGGAAAGCTGTAACTCTGTGAGATGAATTAACAGAACACTAACTGTTTCTCAGATAGCTTCTTTCCAGTGTTTGACGGAAGATATTTCTTTTTTCACCCTAGACCTCTATGGGTTTCCAAATATCACTTTGCAAATTCCACAAGAACAGGCTTCACGAAAGGGTTCTTGAGGAGAAAGCTGTAACTCTGTGGGATGAATTAACAGAACACAAAATAGTATCTCAGAAAGCTTCTTTCCAGTTTTTAACGGAAGATATTTCCTTTTTCACATTAGCCCTCTATATGCTTCCAAATATCAAATTGCAAATTTCACAAGAACAGGCTTAAAAAAAGGCTTCTTGAGGGGAAAGCTGTAACTCTGTGAAATGAAATAATAGAACACAAATCAGTTTCTCCGAAAGCTTCTTTCCAGTTTTCATCTTAGGATATTTCCTTTTTCACCGTAGACATCTATGGGCTTCCCAATATCACTTTGCAAATTCCACAAGAACAGTCTTAGCTAAAGGCTTCTTGAGGGGAAGGCTGTAACTCTGTGAGATGAATTAACAGAGCAGAAAATAGTTTTTCAGAAAGATTCTTTTCAGTTTTTGTCTTAGGATATTTCCTTTTTCACTATAACCCTCTATGGCATACTAAGTATCACTTTCCAATTTCCACAAAAACAGTCTTAGCGATAGGCTTCTTGAAGGAAAAGCTGTAACTCTGTGAGATGAACTAACAAAATACAACGCGGTTTCTCAGAAAGCTTCTTTCCAGTTTTTAACGGAAGATATTTCCTTTTCCACCATAGCCCTTTAAGGGCCTCCAAATATCACTTTGATAATTCCTCCAGAACTGTCTTATCGAAAGGCTTCTTGAGGAGAAACCTGTAACTCTGTGAGATGAATTAGCAAAACACAACGCAGTTTCTCAGAAAGCTTCTTTCAAGTTTTTAACTGAAGATATTTCCACTTTCACCATAGCCCTCTATGGGCTTTAAAATATCACTTTGAAAATTCCACAAGAACTGTCTTAGTGAAAGGCTTCTTGAGGGGAAAGCTGTAACTCTGTCAGATGAATTAACGGAAAACAACGCTGTTTCTCTGAAAGCTACTTTCCAGTTTCCAACTGAAGATATTCGCTTTTTCACCATAGCCCTCCGTGGGCTTCCAAATATCACTTTGCAAATTCCACAAGAACAGTCTTAGGGAAAGGCTTCTTGAGGGGAAACCTGTAACTGTGTGAGATGAATTAACAGAACACAAACCAGTTTCTCAGAAATATTCTTTCCAATTTTTAACGGAAGATATTTCCTTTTTCACCATAGCACACTATGGGCTTCCAAATATCACTTTGCAAATTCCACAAGAACAGTCTTAGCGAAAGGCTTCTGTAGGAGAAAGCTCTAAGTCTGTGACCAGAATTAACAGAGCACAAAGAAGTTTCTAAGAAAGATGCTTTTCAGTTTTTGTCTTAGGATATTTCTTTTTTTACCATAGCCCTCTATGGGCTTCTAAGTATCCCTTTCCAATTTCCACAAAAACTGTCTTAAGGAAAGACTTCTTGAGGGGAAAGGTGTAACTCTGTGACTTGTATTAAGAGAAAACAAAGGAGTTTCTCAGAATGCCTCTTTCCAGTTTTTAACGGAAGATATTTCCTTTTTCACGATATCCCTCTATGGGCTTCCAAATATCACTTTGCAAATTCCACAAAAACTGTCTTAGCGAAAAGCTACTTGAGAAGAAAGCTGTACCTCTGTGAGATGAAATAACAGAACACAAAGCAGTTTCTCAGAATGCCTCTTTCCAGTTCTTAACGGAAGATATTTCCTTCTTCACCATAGCCCTCTATGGGCTTCCAAATATCACTTTGAAATTCCACAAGAAAAGTCTTAGCGAAAGGCTTCTTGATGGTAAAGCTGTAAATCATTGACATGAATTTACAGAACACAAAGCAGTTCCTCAGAAAGCTTCTTTTCAGTTTTTATCTGAAGATATTTCCTTTTTCACCGTAGCTTTCTATGGGCTCCAAAATATCAATTTTCATATTCCACAACAACAGCCTTAGCTAAAGTTCTCTTGAGGGGAAAGCTGTAACTCTCTGAGATGAATTAACAGAACACAAAGCAGTTTCTCAGAAACTTCTTTTCAGTTTTTATCTTAGGCTATTTCCTTTTTCACCATATCCCTCTATGGGCTTTCAAATATCACTTTGCAAATTCCACAAGAACAGTCTTAGCGAAAGGCTTCTTGAGGGGAAAGCTGTAACTCTGTTAGATGAATTAACAGAACACAAAGCACTTTCTCAGAAAGCTTCTTTCCAGTTGTTAACTGAAGATATTTCTTTTTCACCATAGACCTTTATGGATTTCCAAATATTACTTTGCAAATCCCACAGAACTGTCTTAGCCAAAGGCCTCTTGAGGGGAAAGCTGTAACTCGGTGAGATATATTAACAGTACACACGGCAGTTTCTCAGAATGTTTCTTTCCAGTTTTTAACGGAAGATATTTCCTTTTTCACCATAGCCCTCTATGGGCTTCCAAATATCATTTGCAAATTTCACAAGAATAGTCTCAGTGAACGAATTCTTGGGGGGAAAGCTGTAACTCTGTGAGATGAACTAACAGAACACAAAGCAGTTTCACAGAAAGCTTCTTTTTGGTTTTTACCTTAGGATATTTCCATTTTCATCATAGCCCTCTATGGACTTCCAAATATTACTTTGCAAATTCCACAAGAATAGTCTTTGCCAAAGGGATCTTGAGGAAAAGCTGTAACTCTGTGTGATGAATTAACAGAACACAAAGCAGTTTCTCAGAAAGCTTCTTTTAAGTTTTTAACTGAAGTTATTTCCTTTTTCACCATTACTCTCTATGGGCTTCCAAATATCACTTTGCAATTTACACAACAACAGCCTTAGCGAAAGGCTTCTTGAGGGTAAAGCTGTAACTCTGTGAGTTGAATTTTCAGAATACAAAGCAGTTTCTCAGAAAGCTTCTTGTCAGTTTTTATCTCAGTATATTTCCTTTTTCACCACAGCCCTGCATCGTTTTCCAAATATCCCTTTGCAGATTCCACAAGAACAGTCTTAGCGAAAGGCTTCTGGAGGGCAATGCTGTAACTCGGTGAGATGAATTAACAGAACACAAACCACATTCTCAGAAAGCTTCTTTCTAGTTTTCAACGGAAGATATTACCTTTTTCACCATATCCCTGCATGGGCGTCTAATATCTCTTTGAAAATACCACAAAAAAAGCCTTAGCATAAGGCTTTTTGAGGGGAAAGCTGTAATACTGTCAGTTAAATTATCAGAACACAAAGTAGTTTCTCAGAAAGCGTCTTTTCAGATTTTATCTTAGGCTATTTCCTTTTTCACCACAGCCCTCAATCGGCTTCCAAATATCACTTTGCAAATTCCACAAGAACAGACTTAGTGAACGGCTTCTTGAGAATAAAGCTGTAACGCTGTGAGATGAATTAACAGAACACAAAGCAGTTTCTCAGAAATCTTCTTTCCAGTTTTTAACGGAACATATTTCCTTTTTCACCACTGCCATCTATGGGCTTCCAAATATGACTTTGAACATCCCACAAGAACGTTCTTAGTGAAGGCTTCTTGTGGGGAAAGCTGAAACTCGGTCAATTGTATAATTAACAGAACACACAGCAGTTTCTCAGAAAGCTTCTTTTCAGTTTTTAACTGAAGATATTTCCTTTTTCACCGTAGCCCTCTAGGGGCTTCCAATGATCACTGTGCAAATTCCATAAGAACAGTCTAAGCGAAAGGCTTCTTGAGGGGAAAGCTGTGACTCTGCGAGATGAATTAACAGACCACAATGCAGTTTCTCAGAAATCTTCTTTCCAGTTTTTAACGGAAGATATTCCTTTTTCACCATAGCCGACTACGGGCTTCCAAATATCACTTTGGAAATTTCACAAGAATTGTCTTAGTGAACTGTTTCTTGAGTGGAAAGCTGTAACTCTGTGAGATGAACTAACAGAACCAAAAGCGGTTTCTCAGAAAGATTCTTTTCTTTTTTTATCTTAGGATATTTCCATTTTCACCATTGCCCTCTATGGGCTTCCAAATATCACTTTGCAAATTCCACAAGAACAGTCTTAGCGAAAGGCTTCTTGAGTGGAAAGTTGTAACTCTCTGAGATGAATTAACAGAACACAAAGCAGTTTCTCAGAAAGTTTCTTTCCCGTTTTTAACTGAAGATATTTCGTTTTTCACCATAGCCCTCCATGGGCTTCCAAATATCACTTTACAAATTCCACAAGAACAGTGTTAGCGAAAGGCTTCTTCAGGCGAAAGCTGCAACTCTGTGAGATGAACTAACAGAACACATAGCAGTTTCTCAGAGAGCTTCTTTTCGGTTTTTATCGGAAGATATTTCCTTTTTCACCATAGCCTTCTATGGGCTTCCAAATTTCACTTTGCAAAATCCACAAGAACATTCTTACTGAACTGCTTCTTGAGGTGAAAGCTGTAACTCTGTGAGATGAATTAGCAGAGCCCAAAGCAGTTTCTCAGAAAGCTTCTTTACAGTACTTAACTGAAGATATTTCCTTTTTCACCATAGCCCTCCATGGGTTTCCAAATATCACTTTCTAAATTCCACAAGAACAGCCTTAGCGAAAGGCCTCTGGAAGGGAAAGGTGTAACTCTGTGAGATGAATTAACCGAGCACAAAGCAGTTTCTCAGAAAGGTTCTTTCCAGTTTTTAACTGAAGATATTTCCTCTTTCACCAGAGCCCTCTATGGGCTTCCAAATATCACTTTACCAATTCCACATGAACAGCCTTAGCAAAAGGCTTCTTGAAAGGAAAGCTGTAACTCTGTGACCTGAATTAACAGAACACAAAGCAGTTTCTCAGAATGCTTCCTTTCATTTTTTAACTTAGGATATTTTCTTTATCACCGTAGCCCTCGGTGGGCTTCCAAATGTCACTTTGCAAAATCCACAAGAACAGTCTTAGCGAAAGGTTTCTTGAGGGGAAAGATATAAATCTGTGAGATGAAATAAGAGAACACAAAGCAGTTTCTCACACAGCTTCTTTCCAGTTTTTAACGGAGGATATTTCCTTTTTCACCATAGCCCTCTAAGGGCTTCCAAATATCACTTTGCGAATACCACAAGAACAGCCTTAGCGAAATTCTTATTGAAGGGAAAGCTGTAGCTCTGTGAGATGAATTAACGGAACACAAAGCAGTTTCTCAGAATGCTTCTTTTCAGTTTTTACCTTAGGATATTTCGTTTTTCACCCTAGTCCTCCATAGGCTTCCAATTATAACTTTCCAAATTCCGGAAGAACAGCCTTAGCGAAAGGCTTCTTGAAGGGAAAGTTGTAACTCTGTGAGATGAATTTACAGAACACAAGGCAGTTTCTCCTAAAGCTTCTTTCCAGTTTTAATGGAAGATATTTCCTTTTTTACCATACCCCTCTATGGACTTACAAATATCACTTTCCAAATTCCACAAGAATAGTCTTAGCGAAAGGATTCTTGAGGGGAAAGCTGTAACTCTGTGAGATGTATTAACAGAACACATAGCAGTATCTCAGACAGATTCTTTCCAGTTTTTAACTGAAGATATTTCCTTTTTCACCGTAACCCTCTATGGGTTTCCAAATATTACTTTGCAAATTCCACCAGAACAGCCTTAGCGAAAGGCTTCTTGAAGGGAAAGCTGTAATTCTGTGAGATGAATTAACAGAACAGAAAGCAGTTTCTCAGAAAGCTTCTTTCCAGTTTTTAACTTAAGGTATTTCCTTTTTCACCATAGCGCTCTATGGGCTTCCAAATATCACTTTGCAAATTCCACAAGAACAGTCTTAGTGAAAGGCTTCTTGAGGGTAAATGTGTAACTCAGTGAGATGAAATAACAGAAGACAAAGCAGTTTCTCAGAAAGTCTCTTTCCAGTTTTTAACGGAAGATATTTCCTTTCTCACCGAAGCCCTCTATGGACTTCCAAATATCACTTTGCAAATTTCACAAGAACAGTCCTAATGAATGGCTTCTTGAGGGGAATGCTGTAATTCTGTGACATGAACTAACAGAACACCAAGCAGTTTCTCAGAAAGCTTCTTTTCAGTTTTTAACTGAAGATATTTCCTTTTTCACCATAGCCCTCCATGGGCTTCCAAATATCACTTTACAAATTGCACAAGAACAGTCTTAGCGAAAGGCTTCTTCAGGCGAAAGCTGCAACTCTGTGAGATGAACTAACAGAACACATAGCAGTTTCTCAGAGAGCTTCTTTTCGGTTTTTATCGGAAGATATTTCCTTTTTCACCATAGCCCTCTATGGGCTTCCAAATTTCACTTTGCAAAATCCACAAGAACAGTCTTACTGAACTGCTTCTTGAGGGGAAAGCTGTAACTGAGTGAGATGAATTAATGGAACACAAAACAGTTTCTCAGTAATCTTCCTTCCAGTTTTCAACGGAAAATGTTTCCTATTTCACCATAGCCCTCAATGGGCTTCCAAATATCACGTTGCAAATTCCACAAGAACAGTTTTAGCAAAAGGGTTCTGGTGTGAATAGCTGTAACTCTGTGAGATGCATTAACAGAACACAAAGCAGTTTCTCAGAAAGCTTCTTTAAAGTTTTTAACGGAAGATATTTCCTTTGTCACCATAGCCCTCTATGGGCTTCCAAAAATCAGTTTGCAAATTCCACAAGAACAGTCTTAGCGAAAGGCTTCTGGGGGGATAAGCTGTAACTCTGTGAGCTGAATTAACAGAACACAAAGCAGTTTCTCAGAAAGCTTCTTTTTAGATTTTATCTTAGGATATTTCCTTTTTCACCATAGCCCTCAATCGGCTTCCAAATATCACTTTGCAAATTCCACAACAACAGGCTTATCGAAAGGTTTCTTGAGGTAAAAGCTGTAACTCTCTGAGATGAATTAACAGAACTCAAAGCAGTTTCTCAGAAATATTCTTTCCAGTTTTTAACGGAATATATTTACTTTTTCACAATAACCCTCTATGGGCCTCCAAATATCACTTTGCAAATTCCACAAGAACAGTCTTAGCGAAAGGCTTCTTGAGGGGAAAGCTGTGACTGTGTGAGATGAATTAACAGAACACAACGCAGTTTCTCGGAAATCTTCTTTCCAGTTTTTAACAGAAGATATTTCCTCTTTCACCATAGCTTTCTACGGGCTTCCAAATATCACTTTGCAAATTTCTCAAGAAAAGTCTTAGTGAATGGGTTCTTGAGTGGAAAGCTGTAACTCTGTGAGATGAACTAACAGAACGAAAATCGGTTTCTCAGAAAGCTTCTTTTCTTTTTTTAACTTAGGATATTTCCATTTTCATCATTGCCCTCTAGGGGCTTCCAAATATCACATTGCAAATCCCACAAGAACAGTCTTACCGAAAGGCTTCTTGAGGTGAAAGCTGTAACTCGGTGAGATATATTAACAGAACACACGGCAGTTTCCCAGAATGCTTCTTTCCAGTTTTTACCCGAAGATATTTCCTTTTTCACCACAGCCCTCTATGGGCTTCCAAATATCACTTTGCAAATTTCACAAGAAAGGTCCTAGTGAAGGGCTTCTTGAGGGGAAAGCTGTAACTCTGTGAAATGAATTAACAGAACACAAAGCAGTTTCTCAGAAAGCTTCTTTTCAGTGTTTTTCTAAGGATATATCCTGTTTCATCATAGTCCTCTATGGGCTTCCAAATATCACTTTGCAATTGCCTCAAGAACAGTCTTAGTTAAAGGCTTCTTGAGGTGAAAGCTTCAACTCGGTGAGATGTATTAACAGAACACACGGCAGGTTCTGAAAACACTTCTTTCCAGTTTTTAGCGGAAGATATTTACTTTTTCACCATAGCCATCTATGGGTTTCGAAATATGACTTTGCAAATTTCACAAGAATAGTGTTAGTGAACGGCTACTTGAGGGGAAAGCTGAAACTCTGTGAGATGAACTAACAGAACAGAAAGCAGTTTTTCAGAGATCTTCTTTTCGGTTTTTAACGGAAGATATTTCCTTTTTCACCATAGCTCTCTAAGGGCTTCCAAATTTCACTTTGCAAATTCCACAAGAACAGTCTTAGCGAAAGGCTTCTTGAGGGGAAAGCTGTAACTCTCTGAGATGAATTAACAGAACACAAAGCAGTTTCTCAGAAAGCTTCTTTTCAGATTTTATCTTAGGATATTGCCTTTTTCACCGTAGCTCTCTATAGGCTTCAAATATCACCTTGCAAATTCCACAAAAACAGTCTTATCGAAAGGCTTCTTGAGGAAAAAGCTGTAACTCTGTGAGATGAATTAACAGAACTCAAAGCAGTTTCACAGAAAGATTCTCTTCAGTTTTTATCTTAGGATATTTCCTTTTTCACCGTAGCCCTTTATGACCTTCCAGATATCACTTTGCAAATTCCCCAAGAACAGTCTTAGCGAAAGGCTTCTTGAGGGGAAAGTTGTGACTCTGTGAGATGAATTATCAGAACACAATGCAGTTTCTCAGAAATCTTCTTTCCAGTTTTTAACGGAAGATATTCCTTTTTCACCATAGCCGACTACGGGCTTCCAAATATCACTTCGGAAATTTCACAAGAATTGTCTTAGTGAACTGCTTCTTGAGTGGAAAGCTGTAACTCTGTGAGATGAACTAACAGAACCAAAAGCGGTTTCTCAGAAAGCTTCTTTTCTTTTTTTATCTTAGGATATTTCCATTTTCACCATTGCCCTCTATGGGCTTCCAAATATCACTTTGCAATTTCCACAACAACATCCTTAGCGAAATGATTCATTATAGGAAAGCTCAAACTCTGTGAGTTGAATTTACAGAACACAAAGCAGTTTCTCAGAAAGCTTCTCTTTATTTTTTAACTGAAGATATTTCCTTTTTCACCAAAGCCCTCTATGGGCTTCCAAATATCACTTTTCTAATTCCGCAACAACAGCCTTAGTGCAAGGCTATTTAAGGGGAAATCTGTAACTCTGTGAGTTGAATTAACAGACCACAAAACAGTTTCTCAGAAACCTTTTTTTCAGTTTTTAACTCAAGATATTTCCTTTTTCATCAAAGCCCCCTATGGGCTTCCAAATATCACTTTGGAAATCACACAAGAACAGTCTTAGCGAAAGGCTTTTTGAGGGGAAAGCTGTAACACGGTGAGATATATTAGCACAACACACGGCCGTTTCTCAGAATTCTTCTTTCCAGTTCTTAACGCAAGATATTTCCATTTTCACCATAGCCCTCAACGTGCTTCCAAATAATTCTTTGCAAATTACACAAGAACAGTCTTAGTGAACAGTTTCTTGAGTGGAAACCGATAACTCTGTGAGATGAACTAACAGAACACAAAGCAGTTTCACAGAAAGCTACTTTTCTTTTTTTATCTTATGATATTTCCATTTTCACCACTGCCCTCTATGGGCTTCCAAATATCACTTTGTAAATTCCACAAGAACAGTCTTAGTGAAAGGCTTCTGCAGGGACAAGCTGTAACTCTGTGAGATGAATTAACATACACAAAGCAGCTTCTCAGAAAGCTTCTGTTCAGTTTTTATCTTAGGATATTTCCTTTTTCACCATAGCCTTCTAAGGGCTCCAAATATAACTTTGAAAATTCCACAAGAACAGTCTTAGCGAAAGGCTTCTTGAAGGGAAAGCTGTAACTATGTGAGTTGAATTAAGAGACCACAAAGTAGTTTCTCAGAAAGCTTCTTTCCAGTTTTTAACTGAAGATATTTCCTTTTTCATCATAACCCTCTAATGGCTTCCAATATCACTTTGCAAATTTCACGAGAACAGTCTTAGTGAACGGCTTCTTGAGGGTAAAGCTGTAACTTTGTGAGATGAACTAACAGAACACAAGGCAGTTTCTCAGAAAGCTTCTTTTCGATTTTTATCTTAGGATATTTCCATTTTCACCAAAGGCATCTATGGGCTCCCAAATATCACCTTGCAAATTCCACAAAAACAGCCTTAGCGACAGGCCTCTTGAGGGGAAAGCTGTAACTCTGTAAGTTGAATTAACAGAAAACAAAGCAGTTTCTCAGAAAGCTTCTTTTCAGTTTTTATCTCAGGATATTTCCTTTTTCACCCTAGCCCTCTATGGGCTTCTAAATATCACTTTGCAAATTCCAGAAGAACAGTCTTATCCAAAGGCTTCTTCAGTGGAAAGCTGTAACTCTGTGAGATGAATTAACTGAACACAAAGCAGTTTCTCACAAAGCTTCTTTCCAGTTTTTAACTGAAGATATTTCCTTTTTCACCATAGAACGCTATGGGCTTCCAAATATCACCTTACAAATTCCACAAAACATTCTTAGCGATAGGCTTCTTGAGGGGAAAGCTGTAACTCTGTGAAATGAATCAACAGAACACAAAGCAGTTTCCCAGAAAGCTTCTTTTCAGTTTTCATGTTAGGATATTTCGTTTTGCACCATAGACCTCTATGGGCTTCCAAATATCACTTAGCATATTCCACAAAACAGTCTTAGCGAAAGCCTTCTTGAGGGGAAAGCTGTAATTCTGTGAGATGAATTAACAGAACACAAAGCAGTTTCTCAGAAAGTCTCTTTCCAGTTTTTAACTGAAGATATTTCCTTTCTCACCAAAGCCCTCTAGGGGCTTCTAGATATCACCTTGCAAATTCCACAAGAACAATCTTAGTGATGGGCTTCTTGAGGGGAATGCTACAACTCCGTGCGATGAATTAATAGAACACAATGCAGTTTCTCAGAAAGCTTCTTTTCGGTTTTTATTGTAGGATATTTCCTTTTTCACCATAGCCCTCTATGGGCTTCCAAATATCACTTTGCAAATTCCACAAGAACAGTCTTATTGAACGGCTTCTTTAGGTGAAAGCTGAAACACTGTGAGATGAATTAACGTAACACAAAGCAGTTTCTCAGAAAGCTTCTTTTCAGGTTTTATATAGGATATTTCCTTTTTCACCATAGCCCTCTAAGGGCTTTCAAATATCACTTTGAAAATTCCACAAGAACAGTCTTAGGGAGAGGCTTCTTGAGGGGAAAGCTGTAACTCTGTGAGATGAATTAACAGAACACAAAGCAGTTTCTCAGAAAGCTTCTTTCCAGTTTTTAACTGAAGATATTTCCTTTTTCACCATAGCCCTGCATGGACTTCCAAATATCACATTGCACATTCCAAAAGAACTGTCTTAGGGAAAGGCTTCTTGGTGCGAAAGCTGTAACTGTGTGAGACGAATTAACAGAACACAGAGCAGTTTCTCAGAAAGCCTCTTTCCCGTTTTTAACGGAAGATATTTCCTTTTCACCATAGCCCTCTATGGGCTTCCAAATATCACTTTGCAAATTCCAGAAGAAGAGTCTTAGCGAAAGGCTTCTTGAGGGGAGAGCTGTAACACTTTCTGATGAATTAACAGAAAACATCGCTGTTTCTCTGAAAGCTACTTTCCAGATTTTAACTGAAGATATTCCCTTTTTCACCATAGCCCTCCATGGGCTTCCAAATATCACTTTGCAAATTACACAAGAACAGTCTTATCGAAAGGCTTCTGGAGGGGAGAGCTGTAACTCTGTGAGATGAATGAAAGAACACAAAGCAGTTTCTCAGAAAGCTTCTTCACAGTTTTTAACGGAAGATATTTCCATTTTCACCATCGCCCTCTATGGGCTTCCAAATATCACTTTGCAAATTCCACAAGAACACTCTTAGCAAAAGCTTCATGAGGGGAAAGTAGTAATTCTGTGAGATGAATTAACAGAACACGAACCAGTTACTCAGAAAGTTTCTTTCCAATTTTTAACGGAAGATATTTCCTTTCACACCATAGCCATATAAGGGCTTCCAAATAGCACTTTGCCAATTCCACAAAAACAGTCTTAGCAAAAGGCTTGTTGAGGGGAAAGCTGTAACTCGGCGACATGAATTAACAGAACACAAAGTAGTTTCTCAGAAAGCTTCTTTCCCGTTTTTAACGGAAGATATTTCCTTTTTCACCGTAGCCCTCTATGGGCTTACAAATATAACTTTGCAAATTCCACAAGAACAGTCTTAGCGAAAGGTTTCGTGAGGGGATAGCTGTAAATCTGAGGGATGAATTAAGAGAACAAAAAGTAGTTTCTCAGAAAGCTTCTTTCCAGTTTTTAACGGAAGATATTTCCTTTCTCACCATAGCCCTCTACGGGCTTCCAATGATCACTTTGCAAATTCCACAAGAACAGCCTTAGCGAAAGGCTTCTTGAAGGGAAAGCTGTAACTCAGAAAAAATCTTTCCCGTTTTTAACGGAAGATATTTTATTTTTCACCATAGCCCTCTATGGGCTTCTGAATATCACTTTGCAAATTCCACAAGAACAGTCTTAGCGAAAGGCTTCTTGAGGGGAATGCTGTAATTCAGTGAGATGAATTAAGAGAACACAAAGCAATTTCTCAGAAAGCTTCTTTCCAGTTTTTAACGGAAGCTATTTCCTTTTTCACCACAGCCCTCTGCGAGTTCCAAATATCACTTTGCCAATATCACAAGAACAGTCTTAGCGAAAGGCTTCTTGAGGGGAAAGCTGTAACTCTGTGAGATGAATTAACAGAATGCAAAGCAGTTTCTCAGAATGCTTCTTTCCAGTTTTTAACGGAAGATATTACCGTTTTCACCATAGGCCTCTAGGGGTTCTACATATCACATTCCAAATTCCACAAGAACAGTCTTAGCGAAAGGCTTCTTGAGGGGAAAGCTGTAACTCTGTGAGGTCAATTAAGAGAACACAAAGCAGTTTCTCAGAATGTTTCTTTCCAGTTTTTAACTGAACATATTTCCTTTTTCACCATAGCCCACTATGGTCTTCCAAATATCACTTTGTTAATTCCTCAAAAACAGTCTTAACGAAAGGCTTCTTGAGTGGAAAGCTGTAACTCTGTGAGATGAATTAACAGAACACAAAGCAGTTTCTCAGAAATCTTCTTTCCAGTTTTTAACGGAAGATATTTCTTTTTTCACCATGGCCCTCTAAGGGCTACTAAATATCACTTTCCAAATTACACAAGAACAGTCTTAGCGAAAGGCTTCTTGAGCGGAAAGCTGTAACTCTGTGAGATGAATTAAGAGAACACAAAGCAGTTTCTCAGAAAGCTACTTTCCAGTTTTTAATGGAAGATATGTCCTTTTTCACCATAGCCCTCCATGGGCTTCAAAATACCACTTTGCAAATTCCACAAGAATAGTCTTAGCGAATGGCTTCTTGAGGGGAAAGCTCTAACTCTGTGAGATGAATTAACAGAGCACAAATCAGTTTCTCAGAACGTTTCTTTCCAGTTTTTAACTGAAGATATTTCCTTTTGCACCATAGCCCTCTATGGGCTTCCAAATATTACTTTGCAAATTCCACAAGAATAGTCTTAGCGAAAGGCTTCTTGAGTGGAAAGCTGTAACTCTGTGAGATGAATTAACAGAACACAAAGCAGTTTCTCAGTAAGCATCTTTCCAGTTTTTAACGGAAGATGTTTCCTTTTTAACCGTAGCCCTCTATGGGCTTCCAAATATCACTTTGCAAATTCCACAAGAACAGCCTTAGCAAAAGGCTTGTTGAGGGGAAAGCTGTAACTCTGTGAGGTGAATTAACAGAACTCAAAGCAGTATCTCAGAAAGCTTCTTTCCAGTTTTTAACGGAAGATATTTCCTTTTTCACATTAGCCCTCTATATGCTTCCAAATATCAAATTGCAAATTTCACAAGAACAGGCTTAAAAAAAGGCTTCTTGAGGGGAAACCTGTAACTCTGGGAAATGAAATAATAGAACACAAAGCAGTTTCTCAGAAAGCTTCTTTCCAGTTTTCATCTTAGGATATTTCCTTTTTCACCATAGACATCTATGGGCTTCCCAATATCACTTTGCAAATTCCACAAGAACAGTCTTAGCTAAAGGCTTCTTGAGGGGAAGGCTGTAACTCTGTGAGATGAATTAACAGAACACAAAGCAGTTTCTCAGAATGCTTCTTTCCAGTTTTTACCCGAATATATTTCCTTTTTCACCATAGCCCTCTATGGGTTTTGATTTATCACTTTGCAAATTTCACAAGAATAGTGTTAGTGAACGGCTTCTTGAGTGGAAAGCTGAAACTCTGTGCCATGAACTAACAGAACAGAAAGCAGTTTCTCAGAGAGCTTCTTTTCGGTTTTTAACCGAAGATATTTCCTTTTTCACCATAGCTCTCTAAGGGCTTCCAAATTTCACTTAGCAAATTCCACAAGAACAGTCTTAGCGAAAGGCTTCTGGAGGGGACAGTTGTAAATCTGTGAGATGAATTAACAGAACACAAAGCAGTTTCTCAGAAAGCTTCCTTTCAGAATTTATCTTAGGATATTTCCTTTTTCAACATAGCCCTCTATAGACTTCCAATATCACTTTGCAAATTCCACAAAAAGAGTCTTATCGAAAGGCTTCTTGAGGGGAAAGCTGTAACCCTGTGAGATGAATTAGCAGAACTCAAAGCAGTTTCTCAGAAAGATTCTCTTCAGTTTTTATCTTAGGATATTTCCTTTTTCACTGTAGCCCTTTATGGCCTTCGAAATATCACTTTGCAAACTCCACACTAACACTCTTAACGAAAGGCTTCTGGAGGGGAAAGCTGTAACTCTGTTAGATGAATTAACAGAATACAAAGAAGTTTCTCAGAAAACTTCTTTCCAGTTTTTAACATAAGATATTTCCTTTTTCACCATGGCCCTCTAAGGGCCTCCAAATATCACCTTGCAAATTCCTCAAGAACAGTCTTAGCGAAAGGCTTCTTGAGGGGAAAGCTGTGACTCTGTGAGATGAATTAACAGAACACAATGCAGTTTCTCAGAAATCTTCTTTCCAGTTTTTCACGTAAGATATTCCTTTTTCACCATAGCCGAGTCGGGCTTCCAAATAGCACTTTGGAAATTTCACAAGAACAGACTTATGAACTGCTTCTTGAGTGGAAAGCTGTAACTCTGTGAGATGACCTAACAGAACAAAAAGCAGTTCCTCAGAAAGCTTCTTTTCTTTTTTATCTTAGGATATTTCCATTTTCACCATTGCCCTCTACGGGCTTCCAAATATCACTTTGAAATTTCCACAACAACACCCTTAGCGAAAGGCTTCTTTAGAGGAAAGCTCAAACTCAGTGAGTTGAATTAACAGAATACAAAGCAGTTTCTCAGAAACCTTTTTTTTGGTGTTTAACTGAAGATATTTCCTTTTTCACCAAAGCCCTCTATGGGCTTCCAAATATCACTTTGCAAATCCCACAAGAACAGTCTTAGCGAAAGGCTTTTTGAGGGGAAAGCTGTAACTCGCTGAGATGAAATAGCAGAAAACAAAGCAGTTTCTCAGAATTCTTCTTTCCAGTTTTTAACGCAAGATATTTCCTTTTTCACCATAGCCCTCTACGGGCTTCCAAATAATTCCTTGCAAATTACACAAGAACAGCCTTAGTGAACAACTTCTTGAGTGGAAAGCTGTAAATCTGTGAGATGAACTAACAGAGCACAAAGCAGTTTCACAGAAAGCTACTTTTCTTTTTTTATCTTATGATATTTCCATTTTCACCATAGCCCTCTATGGGCTTCCAAATATCACTTTGCAAATTACACAAAAACAGCCATAGCGAAAGGATTTTGAGGGGAAAGCTATAACTCTGTGAGATGAATTAACAGAACACAAAGCAGTTTCTCAGAAATCTTCTTCCCAGTTTTTAACGGAAGATATTTCCTTTTTCACCATAGCTTTCTAAGGCCTTCCAAATATCACTTTGTAAATTCCACAAGGACAGTCTTAGTGAAAGGCTTCTTGAGGGGAAACCTGTAACTCTGTCAGATGAATTAACGGAACGCAACGCTGTTTCTCTGAAAGCTACTTTCCAGTTTTTAACTGAAGATATTCCCTTTTTCACCATAGCCCTCTATGGGCTTCCAAATATGACTTTGCAAATTCCACAAGAACCGTCTTAGCGAAAGGTTTCTTGAGGGGAATGCTGTAACTCTGTGAGATGAATTAACAGAACACAATGCAGTTTCTCAGAAAGCTTCTTTCCAGTTTTTAACTGAAGATATTTCGTTTTTCACCATAGCCCTCGATGGACTTCCAAATATCACTTTGGAAATTCCAGAAGAACAGTCTTAGCGAAAGGGTTCATGAGGGGAAAGCTGTAACTCTGTGAGATGAATTAACTGAACACAAAGCAGTTTCTGAGAAAGCTTCTTTTCAGAGTTTATCTTAGGATATTTCCTTTTTCACCATAGACCTCTATGGGCTTCCAAAAATCACTTTGCAAATTCCACAAGAATAGTCCTAGCAAAAGGCTTCTTGAGGGGAAAGCTGTAACTCTGTGAGATGAAGTAACAGAACACAAAGCAGTTTCTCAGGAAGCTTCTTTCCAGTTTTTAACGGAAGATATTTCTTTTTTCACCATAGCACTCTATGGGCTTCCAAATATCACTTTCCAAATCCCACAAGAACAGTCTTAGCTAAAGGCTTCTTCAGGGGAAATCTGTAACTCTGTGAGATGAAGTAACAGAACACAAAGCAGTTTCTCAGGAAGCTTCTTTCCAGTTTTTACTGAAGATGATTCATTTTTCACCGTAGACGTCCATGAGCTTTCAAATATCACTTTGCAATTTCCACAAGAACAGTCTTAGCGAAAGGCTTCTTGAGGGGAAAGCTGTAATCAGAAAGCTGTTTTCGAGTTTTTAACAGAAGATATTTCCTTTTTCACCATAGCCCTCCATGGGCTTCCAAATATCACTTTGCACATTCCACAAAACAGTCTTTGCGAAAGGCTTCTTGAGGGGAAAGCTGTAATTCTGTGAGATGAATTAACAGAACACAAAGCAGTTTCCCAGAAATTCTCTTTCCAGTTTTTAACGGAAGATATTCCCTTTCTCACCAAAGCCTTCTATGGGCTTCCAGATATCACCTTGCAAATTCCACAAGAACAGTCTTAGTGATCGGCTTCTTGAGGGGAAAGCTACAACTCCGTGCGATGAATTAATAGAACACAATGCAGTTTCTCAGAACGCTTCTTTTCGGTTTTTATTGTAGGATATTTCCTTTTTCACCATAGCCCTCTATGGGCTTAAAAATATCACTTTGCAAATTCCACAAGAACATCCTTAGCAAAAAGCTTCTTGAGGGGAAAGCTGTAACACTGTGACATGAATTAACAGAACACAAATCAGTTTCTCAGAAACCTTCTTTCCAGTTTTTAACGGAAGATATTTCCTTTTTCACCATAGCCCTCTATATGCTTGTAAACATCACTTTGGAAATTCCACAATAACAGGCTTAACAAATGGTTTCTTCAGGGGAAAGCTGTAACTCGTTGAAGTGAATTAACAAAACTCAAAGCAGTTTCTCAGAAATCTTCTTTTCATTTTTTATCTTAGGATATTTGCTTTTGCACCATAGACCTCTATGGGATTCCAAATATCACTTGGCAAATTCCACATGAACAGTCGTAGCAAAAGGCTTCTTGAGGGGAAAGCTGTAATTCTGTGAGATGAATTAACAGAACACAAAGCAGTTTCTCAGAAAGACTCTTTCCAGTTTTTATCGGAAGTTATTTCCTTTTTCACCATAGCCCTTTTTGTGCTTCTAAATATCACTTTCCAAATTACACATGAACAGTCTTAGCGAAAGGCTTCATGAGGGGAAGGCGGTAACTCAGTGAGACGCATTAAAAGAACACAAAGCATTTTCTCAGAAAGTTTCTTTTCAGTTTTTATCTCATGATATTTCCCTTTTCACCAGAGACCACTATGGGCTTTCAAATATCACTTTGCAAATCCACAAGAACAGTCTTAGCGAAAGGCTTCCTGAGGGGAAAGCTGTAACTCTGTGAGATGAATTAACAGAACACTAACAGTTTCTCAGATAGCTTCTTTAAAGTGTTTGAGGGAAGATATTTCTTTTTTCACCCTAGACCTCTATGGGCTTCCAAATATCACTTTGCAAATTCCACAAGAACAGGCTTCACGAAAGGGTTCTTGAGGAGAAAGCTGTAACTCTGTGGGATGAATTAACAGAACACAAAATAGTTTCTCAGAAAGCTTCTTTCCAGTTTTTAACGGAAGATATTTCCTTTTTCACCATAGCCCTCCATAAGCTTCAAAATATCACTTTGGAAATTCCACAAGAACAGGCTTAACAAAAGGCTTCTTGAGGGGAAAGCTGTAACTCTGTGAAATGAATTAACAGAACACAAAGCAGTTTCTTAGAAAGCTACTTTTCATTTTTTATCTTAGGATATTTCCTTTTGCACCATAGACCTCTATGGACTTCCAAATATCACTTTGCAAATTCCACAAGAACAGTCTTAGCGAAAGGCTTCTGGAGGGGAAAGCTGTAACTCCGTGAGATGAATTAACCGAACACAAAGCAGTTTCTCAGAAAGCATCTTTCCAGTTTTTAACGGAAGATGTTTCCTTTTTAACCGTAGCCCTCTAAGGGCTTCCAAATATCACTTTGCAAATTCCACAAGAACAGCCTTAGCAAAAGGCTTCTTGAGGGGAAAGCTGTAACTCTGTGAGGTGAATTAACAGAACTCAAAGCAGTATCTCAGAAAGCTTCTTTCCAGTTTTTAACGGAAGATATTTCCTTTTTCACATTAGCCCTCTATATGCTTCCAAATATCAAATTGCAAATTTCACAAGAACAGGCTTAAAAAAAGGCTTCTTGAGGGGAGACCTGTAACTCTGTGAAATGAAATAATAGAACACAAAGCAGTTTCTCAGAAAGCTTCTTTCCAGTTTTCATCTTAGGATATTTCCTTTTTCACCATAGACATCTATGGGCTTCCCAATATCACTTTGCAAATTCCACAAGAACAGTCTTAGCTAAAGGCTTCTTGAGGGGAAAGCTGTAACTCTGTGAGATGAATTAACAGAACACAAAATAGTTTTTCAGAAAGCTTCTTTTCAGTTTTTGTCTTAGGATATTTCCTTTTTCACTATAGCCCTCTAAGGGATACTAAGTATCACTTTCAATTTCCACAAAAACAGTCTTAGTGAAAGGCTTCTTGAAGGGAAAGCTGTAACTCTGTGAGATGAACTAACAGAATACAACGCGGTTTCTCAGAAAGCTTCTTTCCAGTATATAACGGAAGATATTTCCTTTTCCACCATAGCCCTTTAAGGGCCTCCAAATATCACTTTGATAATTCCTCCAGAACTGTCTTATCGAAAGGCTTCTTGAGGAGAAACCTGTAAATCTGTGAGATGAATTAGCAAAACACAACGCAGTTTCTCAGAAAGCTTCTTTCAAGTATCTAACTGAAGATATTTCCTTTTTCACCATAGCCCTCTATATGCTTCAAAATATCACTTTGGAAATTCCACAAGAACAGGCTTAACAAAAGGCTTCTTGAGGGGAAAGCTGTAACTCTGTGAAATGAATTAAGAGAACACAAAGCAGTTTCTCAGAAAGCTTCTTTTCAGTTTTAATCTTAGGATATTTCCTTTTTCAACAGACCCCTCTATGGGCTTTCAAATATCACTTTGCAAGTTCCACAAGAACAGACTTAATGAGAGTCTTGTTGAGGTGAAAGCTGTAACTCTCTGAGGTGAATTAACAGAACACAAGGCAGTTTCTCAGAAAGCTTCTTTCCAGTTTTTAACGGAAGATATTTCCTTTTTCACAAGAGCCCTCTATGGGCTTCCAAATATCACTTTGCAAATTTCAAAAGAACAGTCTTAGGGAACGGCTTCTTGAGGGGAAAGCTGTAACTCTCTGAGATGAACTAAGAGAACACAAAGCAGTTTCTCAGAAAGCTTCTTTTCAGTTTTTATCTTAAGACATTGCCTTTTTCACCATAGCCCTCTATGGGCTTCCAAATAACACTTTGCAAATTAGACAAGAACAGTCTTAGCGAAAGACTTCTTGAGGGGAAAGCTGTAACTTTGTGAGATGAAATAACAGAACACAAAGGAGTCTCTCAGAAAGCTTCTTTCCAGTTTTCAACTGATGATATTTTCTTTTTCACCATGGCAAATTATGGGCTTCCAAATATCACTTTGCAAATTCCACAAGAACAGTCTTTGCCAAAGGCTTCTTGAGGGGAAAGGTCTAACACAGTGTGATGAATAAACAGAACACAAAGCAGTCTCTCAGAAAGTTTCTATCCCGTTTTTCACTGAAGATATTTCCTTTTTCACCGTAGCCCTCTAGGGGGGTCCAAATATCACTTTGCAAATCCCACAAGAAGAGCCTTAGCGAAAGGCTTCTTGAGGGGAAAGCTGTAACTGTGTGAGACGAATTAACAGAACACAGAGCAGTTTCTCAGAAAGCCTCTTTCCAGTTTATAACGGAAGATATTTCCTTTTCACCATAGCCCTCTATGGGCTTCCAAATATCACTTTGCAAACTCCACAAGAACAGTCTTAGCGAACGGCTACCTGAGGGGAAAGCGGTAACTCTGTGAGATGAGTTGACAGAACACAAAGTAGTTTCTCAGAAAGCCTCTTTCCAGTTTTTATCGGAAGTTATTTCCTTTTTCATCATACCCCCTATTGGCCTCCAAATATCACTTTGCAAATTCCACAAGAACAGTCTCAGCCAAAGGCTTCTTGAGGGGAAAGCTGTAACTGTGTGAGATGAATTAACAGAACACAAAGCAGTTTCTCAGAAAGCTTCTTTCCAGTTTTTAACGGAAGATGTTTCCTTTTTAACCGTAGCCCTCTACGGGCTTCCAAATATCACTTTGCAAATTCCACGAGAACAGTGTTAGAGAGAGGCTTCTTGAGGGGAAAGCTGTAAGTCTGTGAGATGAATTAACAGAACTCAATGTAGTTTTTCATAAAGCTTCTTTTCAGTATTATCTTAGGATATTTCCTTTTTCACCATAGCCCTCTATGGGATTCTAAGTATCACTTTCCAATTTCCACAAAAACAGTCTAAGCGAAAGGCTTCTTGAGTGGAAAGCTGTAACTCTGTGAGTTTAATTATCAGAACAGAAAGCAGTTGATCAGAAAGCCTCTTTCCTGTTTTTAACGGAAGATATTTCCTTTTTCACCATAGCCCTCTATGATCTTCCAAATATCACATTGCAAATTCCACAAGAACAGTCTTAGCGAAAGGCTTCCTGAGGGGAAAGCTGTAACCCTGAGAGATGAATTTACAGAACACAAAGCAGTTTCTCAGAAAGCTTCTTTTCAATTTTTAACTGAAGATATTTCCTTTTTCACCATAGACCTCTATGGCCTTCCAAATATCACTTTGCAATTTCCACAAGAACAGTATTAGCGAAAGGCTTCTTGAGGGGAATGCTGTAACTCTGTGAGATGAATTTACAGAGCACAAAGCAGTTTCTTAGAAAGCTTCTTTAGAATTTTTAACGGAAGATATTTCCTTTTTCACCATAGCACTCTATGGGCTTCCAAATATCACTTTGCAAGTTCCACAAGAACAGTCTTAGACAAGGGCTTCTTGAGGGGAAAGCTGTAAGTCTTTGAGATTAATTAACAGAACAGAAAGTAGTTTCTCAGAAAGTTTTTTTTCAGTTTTTGTTTTAGGATCTTTCCTTTTCCACCATAGACCTCTAGGGATTTCCAAATATCACTTTCCAAATTCCACAAGAGCAGTCTTAACAAAAGACTTCTTGAGGGGAAAGCTGTAACTCTGTGAGATGAATTAACAGAACACAAAGCAGTTTCTCAGAAAGCTTCTTTCCAGTTTTTAACTGAAGATATTTCCTTTTTCACCAAAGCCCTCTATGGGCTTCCAAATATCACTTTGCAAATTCCACAAGAACAGTCCCAGCGAAAGGCTTCTTGAGGGGAAAGCTGTAACTCTGTGAGATGAATTAACAGAACACAAAGCAGTTTCTCAGAAAGCTTCTTTCCAGTTTTTAACTGAAGATATTTCCTTTATCACCACAGCCCTCTAAGGACGTCCAAATATCCCTTTGCAAAATGCACAAGAAGAGAATTAGCGAAAGACTTCTTGAGGGGAAAGATGTAACTCTCTGAGATGAATTAACAGAACACAAAGCAGTTTCTCAGAAAACTTCTTTCCAGTTTTTAACTGAAGATATTTCCTTTATCACCACAGCCCTCTAAGGACGTCCAAATATCACTTTGCAAATTCCACAAGAACAGTCTTAGCGACAGGCTTCTTGAGGGGAAAGCTGTAACTCTGTGAGATGAATTAACAGAACACAAAGCAGTTTCTCAGGAAGCTTCTTTCCAGGTTTTACTGAAGATGTTTCAATTTTCACCCTAGACGTCTATGAGCTTTCAAATATCACTTTGCAATTTCCACAAGAACAGTATTAGAGAAAGGCTTCTTGAGGGGAAAGCTGTAAACAGAAAGCTTTTTCTGAGTTTTTAACAGAAGATATTTCCTTTTTCACCATAGCCCTCCATGGACTTCCAAATATCACATTGCAAATTCCACAAGAACAGTCTTAGCGAAAGACTTCTTGAGGGGAAAGCTGTAAGTCTGCGAGATGAATTAACAGAACACAAAGCAGTTTCTCAGAATGCTTCTTTTCAGTTTTTATCTCAGGATATTTCCTTTTTCACCCTAGCCCTCTATGGGCTTCTAAATATCACTTTCCAAATTCCAGAAGAACAGTCTTAGCGAAAGGCTTCTTGAGTGGAAAGCTGTAACTCTGTGAGATGAATAAACAGAACACAAAGCAATTTCTCAGAAAGCTTCTTTCCAGTTTTTAACTGAAGATATTTCCTTTTTCACCATAGCCCTCTATGGGCTTCCAAATATCACCTTACACATTCCACAAAACATTCTTAGCGAAAGGCTTCTTGAGGGGAAAGCGGTAACTCTGTGAAATGAATTAACAGGACACAAAGCAGTTTCTCAGAAAGCTTCTTTCCAGTTTTTAATGGAAGATGTTTCCTTTTTCACCAAAGGGCTCTACGGGCTTCCAAATATCACTTTACAAATTCCACAAGAACAGACGTAGCAAAAGACTTCTTGAGGGGAAAGCTGTAACTCTGTGAAATGAATCAACGGAACACAAAGAAGTTTCCCAGAAAGCTTCTTTTCAGTTTTTATCTTAGGATATTTCCTTTTGCACCATAGACCTCTATGGGCTTCCAAATATCACTTTGCAAATTCCACAAAACAGTCTTAGCGAAAGGCTTCTTGAGGGGAAACTTGTAACTCTGTGAGATGAATTAACAGAACACAAAGCAGTTTCTCAGAAAGTCTCTTTCCAGTTTTTAACGGATGATATTTCCTTTCTCACCCAAGCCCTCTATGGGCCTCCAGATATCACCTTGCAAATTCCACAAGAACAGTCTTAGTGATCGGCTACTTTAGGGGAAAGCTACAACTCCGTGCGATGAATTAATAGAACACAATGCAGTTTCTCAGAAAGCTTCTTTTCGGTTTTAATTGTAGGATATTTCCTTTATCACCATAGCCCTCTATGGGCTTCCAAATATCACTCTGCAAATTCCACAAGAACAGTCTTAAAGAATGGCTTCTTTAGGTGAAAGCTGTAACTCTGTGAGATGAATTAACAGAACACAAAGCAGTTTCTCAGAAGGCTTCTTTTCAGGTTTTATATAGGATATTTCCTTTTTCACCATAGCCCTCTAAGGGCTTTCAAATATCACTTTGCAAATTTCAAAAGAACAGTCTTAGGGAACGGCTTCTTGAGGGGAAAGCTGTAACTCTCTGAGATGAACTAAGAGAACACAAAGCAGTTTCTCAGAAAGCTTCTTTCCAGTTTTTAACTGAAGATATTTCCTTTTTCACCATAGCCCTGCATGGGCTTCCAAATATCACATTGCAAATTCCAAAAGAACTGTCTTAGGGAAAGGCTTCTTGAGGGGAAAGCTGTAACTGTGTGAGACGAATTAACAGAACACAGAGCAGTTTCTCAGAAAGCCTCTTTCCATTTTTTAACGGAAGATATTTCCTTTTCACCATAGCCCTCTATGGGCTTCCAAATATCACTTTGCAAACTCCACAAGAACAGTCTTAGCGAAAGGCTACTTGAGGGAAAAGCGGTAACTCTGTGAGATGAGTTGACAGAACACAAAGCAGTTTCTCAGAAAGCTTCTTTTCAGTTCTTATCTTAGGATATTTCCTTTTTCATCGTAGCCCTCTATGGGATTATAAATATCATTTTGCAAATTCCACAAGAATAGTCTTAGCGAAAAGCTTCTTGAGGGGAAAGCAATAACTCTGTGAGATGAATTAACAGAAAACAGAACAATTTCTTATAATATTTTTTATCTTAGGATATTTCCTTTTTCACCGCAGTCCTATATGGGGTTAAAAATATGACTTTGCAAATTAGACAAGAACAGCCTTAGCGAAAGGCTTCTTGAAGAAAAAGCTGTAAATCTGTGAGATGAATTAACAGAATACAAAGCAGTTTCTTACAAAGCTTCTTTTCATTTTTTATCTTAGGATACTTCCTCTTTCACCATAGACGTCTATGGGATTCCAATATAACTTTGCATATTTCACAAGAACAGTCTTAATGAACGGTTTCCTGAGGGGAAAACTGTAACTCTGTGAGATGAATTAACAGAACACAAAGGAGTTTCTCAGAAATCTTCTTTGCAGTTTTTAGCTGAAGATATTTCATTTACACCATAGCCCTCTGTGTGTTCCAAATATCACTATGAGAATTCCACAAGAGCAGTTTTAGTGAAAGTCTTCTTCAGGGGAATGCTGTAACTCTGTGCGATGAATTAACACAACACAAAGCAGTTTCTCAGAAAGCTTCTTTTCAGTTTTTAACGGAAGGTATATCCTTTTACACGATAGCCATCTATTGGCCTCCAAATATCACTTTGCAAATTCCAGAAAAACATTCTTAGTGAATGGCTTCTTGAGGGGAAAACTGTAACACTGTGAGATGAATTAACAGAACACAGTGCAGTTTCTCAGAAAGCTTCTTTTCAGGTTTTAACTGAAGATATTTCCTTTTTCACCATAGCCCTCTATGGGCTCCCAAATATCACTTTGCAAATTTCACAAGAACAGTCCTAATGAACGCCTTCTTGAGGGGAATGCTATAATTCTATGACATGAACTAACAGAACACCAAGCAGTTTTTCAGAAAGCTTCTTTTCAGTTTTTAACAGAAGACATTTCCTTTTTCACCATAGCCCTCTCTGGGCTTCCAAATATCACTTTGCAAATACCACAAGAGCAGTCTTAGCGGAAAGCTTCTTGAGGGGAAAGCTGTAACTCTGTGACATGAATTAACAGAACACAAAGCAGTTTTTCATAAAGCTTCTTTTTAGTTTTTATCTTTGGATATTTCCTTTTTCACCATGGCTCTCTATGGGCTTCCAAATATCACTTTGCAAATTCCACAAGAACAGACTTACCGAAAGGCTTCTTGAAGGGAAAGGCCCTCTATGGGCTTCCAAATATCACTTTGCAAATTCCACAAGAACAGTCTTAGCGAAAGGCTTCTTGAGGGGAAAGCTGTAACGCTGTGAGATGAATTAACAGACAACAAAGCAGTTTCTCAGAAAGCTTCTTTGCAGTTTTTAACTGAAGATATTTCCTTTTTCGCCATAGCCCTGTATGGGCTTCCAAATATCATTTGCAAATCTCACAAGAACAGTCTTACTAAACGGCTTCTTCAGGGGAAAGCTGTAACTCTGTGAGATGAATTAACAGAAACCAAAGCAGTTTCGCAGAAAGCTTCTTTTCAGTGTTTATCTTAGGACATTTCCTTTTTCACCAAAGCACTCTATGGGCTTCCAAATATCACTTTAAAAATTCCACAACAACAGTCTTAGCGAATGGCTTCTTGAGGGAAGAGCAGTAACTCTGTGAGATGAATTAACAGAACACAAAGCAGTTTCTCAGAATGCTTCTTTTCAATCTTTAACTAAAGATATTTCCTTTTACACCACAGCCCTCTATGGGCTCCCAAATATCACTTTGCAAATGCCACAAGACCAATCTTAGCGAAAGGCTTCTTGAGGGGACTGCTGTAACTCTGTGAGAGGAATTAACAGAACACAAAGCAGTTTCTCAGAAAGTTTCTTTTCAGTTTATTTCTTAGGATATTTCCTTTTACACCGTACACCTCTATGGGCTTCAAAATATCACTGTGCAAATTTCACAAGAACAGGCTTAATGAACGGCTTCTTGAGTTGAAAGCTGTAACTCTGTGAGATGAACTAACACAACAGAAAGCAGTTTTTCAGAAAGCTTATTTTCAGTTTTTATCTTAGGATATTTCCTTTTTCACCATAGACCACTATGGGCTTATAACTATCACTTTGCAAATTCCACAAGAACAGTCTTAGCGAAAGGCTTCTTGAGGGGAAAGCTCTAACACCGTGTCATGAATTAACAGAACACAAAGCAGTTTCTCTGAAAGCTTCTTTTCAGTTTTTATCTTAAGATATTTCCTTTTTCACCATAGCCCTCTATGGGCTTCCAAATATCACTTTGCAAATTCACAAGAACAGTTTTAGCGAATGGCTTCTTGAGGGGAAAGCTGTAACTCTGTGAGATGAATTAACAGAACACAAAGCAGTTTCTCAGAAAGCTTCTTTCCAGTTTTTAACGGAAGATATTTCCTTTTTCACCATAGCGCACTATGGGCTACCAAATATCACTATGCAAATTCCACAAGAATGGTCTTAGCGAAAGGATTTTGAGGCGGAAACTCTAACTCTGTGAGATGAATTAGCAGAACCCAAAGCAATTTCTCAGAAAGCTTCTTTCCAGGTTTTAACTGAAGATATTTCCTTTTTCACTATAGCCCTCTAAGGGCTTCCAAATATCACTTTGCAAATTCCACAAGAACAGTCTTAGCGAATGGCTTCTTGTGGGGAAAGCTGTAACTGTGTGAGATGAATTAATAGAACACAGAGCAGTTTCTCAGAAAGCGTCTTTTCAGTTTTTTACTGAAGATATTTCCCTTTTCACCATAGCCCTCCAAGGGCTTTCAAATATCACTTTGCAAATTCCACAAGAAAAGTCTTAGTGAAAGGCTTCTTTAGGGGAAAGCTGTAACTCTGTGAGATGAATTAACAGAACACAAAGCAGTTTCTCAGAAAGCTTCTTTCCAGTTTTTAACGGAAGTAATTCCTTTTTCACCATAGCCCTCTATGGGCTTCCATATATCACTTTGCAAGTGACACAAGAACACCCTTAGCGAAAAGG
Source organism: Chlorocebus sabaeus (assembly GCF_047675955.1). Classification (NCBI taxonomy): domain Eukaryota; kingdom Metazoa; phylum Chordata; class Mammalia; order Primates; family Cercopithecidae; genus Chlorocebus; species Chlorocebus sabaeus. The sequence goes on along the minus strand of NW_027327740.1, from coordinate 74,711 downwards.
TTCTTGAGGGGAAAGCAGTAACTCTGTGAGATGAATTAACATAACACAAAGCAATTTCTCAGATAGCTTCTTTTTAGTTTTTATCATAGGATATTTCCTTTTTCACCATAGCTCTCTATTGGCTTCCAAATATCACTTTGCAAATTCCACACGAACAGTCTTAGCGAAAGGCTTCTTGAGGGGAAAGCTGTAACTCTGTGAGATGAATTAACAGAACACAAAGCAGTTTCTCAGAAAGCTTCTTTCCAGTTTTTAACCGAAGATATTTCCTTTTTCACCCCCCACCCTATGGGCTTCCAAATATCACTTTGCAAATTTCACAAGAGCAGTCTTAGTGAACGGGTTCTTGAGGGGAAAGCTGTAATTCTGTGAGACGAATTAACGAAACACAAAGCAGTTTCTGAGAAAGCTTCTTTTCAGTTGTTATCTTAATATATTTCTTTTTTTCTCCGTAGCCCTCTATGGGCTTACAAATATGACTTTGCAAATTCCACAAGAACAGTCTTAGCATAAGGCTTCTTGAGTGCAAAGCTGTAACTCTGTTGGAAGAATTAACAGAACACAAAGCAGTTTCGCAGAAAGCTTCTATACAGTTTTTAACGGAAGATATTTCCCTTTTCACCATGGCTTGCAATGGTCTTCCAAATATCAGTTTCCAAATACTGCCAGAACTGCCTTAGCGAAAGGCTTTTTGAATGGAAGGCTGTATCTCTGTGAGATGAATTAACAGAACACAAAGCAGTTTCTCAGAAAGCTTCTTTCCAGTTTTTAACGGAAGATATTACCTTCTTCACCATAGCCCTGTATGGACTTCCAAATATCACTTTGCAAATTCCACAAGAACGGTCTTAAAGAAAGGCTTCTTGAGGGGAAAGCTGTAACTCTTTGAGATGAATTAACAGAACACAAAGCAGTTTCTCAGAAAGCTTCTTTCCAGTTTTTAACGGAAGATCTTTCAAATTCCAAAACAACAGTCTTTGCGAAAGGCTTCATGAGGGGAAATGTGTAACTCTGTGAGATGAATTAACAGAACACAAAGGAGGTTCTCTGAAAGCTTCTTTCCAGTTTTTAACGGATGATATTTCCTTTTCAACCATAGCCCTCTAGGGGCTTCCAAATATCACTTTGCAAATTCCACAAGAACAGACTTAGCGAAAGGCTTCTTGAGGGTAAAGCGGTAATTCTGTGAGATGAATTAGGAGAACACAAAGAAGTTTCCGAGAAAGCCTCTTGCCGGTTTTTAAAGAAAGATATTGACTTTTTCACCATAGCCCTGTAAGGGCTTCCAAATATCACTTTGCAGATTCCACAAGAACAGTCTTAGCAAAAGTCTTCTTTAGGGGAAAACTGTAACTCTGTGAGATGAATTAACAGAACACAAAGCACTTCCTCAGAAAGATTCTTTCCTGTTTTTAAATAAGATATTTCTTTTTTAACCATAGCCCACTATGGGCTTCCAAGAATCACTTTCCAAATTCCAGAAGAACAGTCTTAGCGAAAGTCTTCTTGAGGGGAAAGTTGTAACTCTGTGAGATGAATTAACAGAACGCAAAGCAGTTTCTCAGAAAGCTTCTTTCCAGTTTTTAACGGAAGATTTTTCCTTTTTCACCATACCGCTCTATAGGCTTCCAATATCACTTTGCAAAATCCACAAGAAGAATCTTAGAGAATGGCTTCTTGCTGGGAAAGCAGTAACTCTGTGAGATGAATTGAGAGAACACAGAGCAGTTTCTAAGAAAGCTTCTTTCCACTGTTTAACTGAAGATATTTCCTTTTCCACCATAGCCCTCAATGGGCTTCCAAGTATCACTTTCCAAATTCCACAAAAACAGTCTTAGCGAAAGTCTTCCTGAGGGGAACGCAGTAACTCTGTGAGATGAATTAACAGAACACAAAGCAGTTTCTCTGAAAGCTTCTTTCCATTTTTTAACGGTAGATATATCATTTTTCAGCATAGCACTCTATGGGTTTCCAATATCGCTTTGCAAATTCCACAAGAACAGTCTTAGTGAAAGGATTCTTGAGGGGAAAGCAGTAGCTCTGTGAGATCAATTAACAGAACACAAAGTAGTTTCTCCGAAGGCTTCTTTCCAGTTTTTAACGGATGATATTTCCTTTTTCACCATAGCCCGCTATGGGCTTCCAAATATCACTGTGCAAATCCCACAAGAACAGTCTTAGCAAAAGGCTTCTTGAAGGGAAAGCTGTAACTCTGTGAGAAGAACTAACAGAACACAAAGCAGTTTCTCAGAAAGCTTCTTTCCAGTTTTTAATGGAAGATATTTCCTATTTCAGCTTAGCCCTCTATGGGATTCCAAATATCAATATGCAAATTTGACAACAACAGTCTTAGCGAAAGGTTTCTTGAGGGGAAAGCAGTAACTCTGTGAGATGAATTAACAGAACACAAATCAGTTTCTCAGAAAGCTTCTTTCCAGTGTTTAACTGAGGATATTTCCTTTTCCACCATAGCCCTCTAAGGGCTTCCAAATATCACTTTCCAAATTCCACAAGAACAGCCTTAGCGAAAGGCTTCTTGAAGGGAAAGCTGTAACTCTGGGAGAAGAATTAACAGAACCCAAAGCAGTTTCTCAGAAATCTTTTTTCCAGTTTCTAACGGAAGATATTTCTTTTTCCACCATAAACTTCTACGGGCTTCCAAATAACACTTTGCAAATTCCACAAGAACAGTCATAGCGAAAGGCTTCTTGAGGGGAAAGCTGTAACTCTGTGAGATGAATTAACAGAACAGAAAGCAGTTCTTCAGAAAGCTTCTTTCCAGTTTTTAACAGAAGATATTTCCTTTTTCACCATAGCCCTCTATGGGCTTCCAATTGTCTTTTTGCAAATTCTACAAGAACAATCTTAGTGAAAGGCTTCTTGAGGCGAAAGCTGTAACTATGTGAGAAGAATTAACAGTACACAAAGCAGTTTCTCACAAAGCTTCTTTACAGTTTTTAACGGAAGATATTTGCTTGTTCACCATAGCCCTCTATGGGCTTCCAAATATCACTTTGCAAATTCCACAAGAACAGCCTTATTGAAAGGCTTCTTGAAAGGAAAGCTGTAACTCTGTGAGATGAATTAACAGAACACAAATCAGTTTCTCAGAAAGCTTCTTTCCAATTTTTAATGGAAGATATTTCCTTTTTCAATGTAACCCTCTATGGGCTTCCAAATATCGCTTTGAAAATTCCACAAGTACAGTCTTAGCGAAAGGCTTCTTGAGGGAAAGCTGTAACTCTGTGAGATGAATTGACAGAACACAAAACACTTTCTCTGAAAGCTTCTTTTCAGTTTTTAACGGAAGGTATTTCCTTTTTCACCGAAGCCCTCTTTGGGCTTCCAAATATCACTTTGCAAATTCCACAAGAACATTTTTAGCGAAAGGCTTCTTGAGGGGAAACTGTAACTCCGTGAAATGAATTAACAGAACACAAGGTAGTTTCTCAGAAAGCTTTTTCCAGTTTTTAACGGAAGATATTTCCTTTTTCACCATAGCACGCTATGGGTTTCCAAATATCACTTTGCAAATTCCACAAGAAGAGTCTTCGCGAAAGTCTTCTTCAGGGGAAAGCTGTAACTCTGTGAGATGAATTAACAGAACACAATGTAGTTTCTCAGAATGCTTCTTTTCACTTTTTATCTCAGGATATTTCCTTTTTCACCTTAGCCCTCTATGGGTTTGAAAATATCACTATGAAAATTCCACAAGAACAGTCTAAGCGAAAGGCTTCTTGAGGTGAAAGCAGTGACTCTGTGAGATGAATTAACAGAACACAAAGCAGTTTCTCAGAAAGCTTCTTTACAGTTTTTAAAGGAAGATATTTCCTTTTTCAATATAGCCCTCCATGGGCTTCCAAATATCACTTTGCAAATTCCACAAGATCAGTCTTAGCGAAAGGTTTCTTGAAGGGAAGCTATAACTCTGTAAGATGAATTGACAGAACACAAAGCAGTTTCTAAGAAAGCTTCTTTCCGGTGTTTAACTGAAGATATTTCCTTTTTCACCATAGCCCTCTATGGGCTTCCAAACATCACTTTCCAAATTCCACAAGAACAGCCTTAGCGAAAGGCTTCTTGAAGGGAATGCTGTAACTCTGTGAGATGAATGAACAGAAGCCAAAGCAGTTTCTCAGAAAGCTTTTTTTCCGGTTTCTAACGGAAGATATTTCCTTTTCCACCATAACCCTCTATGGGCTTCCAAATATCATTTTGCAAATTGCACAAGAACAGTCATAGCGAAAAGCTTCTTCAGGGGAAAGTTGTAACTCTCTGGGAACAATTAACAGAACACAAAGCAGTTTCTCAGAAAGATTCTTTCCATTTTTGAACGGAAGATATATCCTTTTTCACCATAGCCCTCTATGGGATTCCAAGTATTACTTTGCAAATTCCATAAGAACACACTTAGCGAAAGGCTTCTTGAAAGGAAAGCTGTAACTCTGTGAGATGAATTAACAGAACACAAATCAGGTTCTCAGAAAGCTTCTTTCCAATTTTTAACGGAGGATATTTCCATTTTCAATATAGCCCTCTATGGGCTTCCAAATATCCCTTTGAAAATTCCACATGAACAGTCTTAGCTAAAGGCTTCTTGAGGGGAAGCTGTAACTCTGTGAGATGAATTGACAGAACACAAAGCAATTTCTCAGAAAGCTTCTTTCCAGTTTTTAACGGAAGGTATTTCCTTTTTCACTATAGCCCTCTATGGGCTTGCAAATATCACCTTGCACATTCCACAAGAACAGACTTAGCGAAAGGCTTCTTGAGGAGAAAGCTGTCACTCTGTGAGATGAATTAACAGAATGTAAAGCAGTTTCTCAGAAAGCTTCTTTCCAGTTTTTAACGGAAGATACTTCCTTTTTCACCATAGCGCTCTATAGGCTTCCAATATCACTTTGCAAAATCCACAAGAAGAATCTTAGAGAATGGCTTCTTGCTGGGAAAGCAGTAACTCTGTGAGATGAATTAACAGAACACAGAGCAGTTTCCCAGAAAGCTTCTTTCCAGTTTTTAACGGAAGATATTTCCTTTTTCACCATAGTCCTCTATGGGCTTCCAAATATCACTTTGCAAATTCCACAAGAATAGTCTTCGCGAAAGTCTTCTTCAGGGGAAAGCTGTAACTCTGTGAGATGAATTAACAGAACACAAAGTAGTTTCTCAGAATGATTCTTTTCAGTTTTTATCTTAGAATATTTCCTTTTTCACCTTAGACCTCTATGGGCTTGAAAATATCACTATGAAAATTCCAAAAGAACAGTCTTAGCGAAAGGCTTCTTGAGGTGAAAGCAGTGACTCTGTGAGATGAATTAACAGAACACAGAGCAGTTTCTCAGAAAGCTTCTTTCCAGTTTTTAACGGAAGATATTTCCTTTTTCACCATAGACCTCTATGGGCTTCCAAATATCACTTTGCCAATTCCAGAAGAACAGTCTTAGCGAAAGGCTTGCTGAGGGGAAATCTGTAACTCTGCGAGATGAATTAACAGAACGCAAAGTAGTTTCTCAGAAAGCTTCTTTCCCGTTTTTAACGGAACATATTTCCTTTTTCACCGTAGCCTTCTATGGGCTTACAAATATAAATTTGCAAATTCCACAAGAACAGTCTTAGCGAAAGGCTTCTTGAGGGGATAGCTGTAAATCTGTGAGATGAATTAAGAGAACACAAAGCAGTTTCTCAGAAAGCTTCTTTCCAGTTTTTAACGAAAGATATTTCCTTTTTCACCATAGCCCTCTAGGGGCTTCCAAATATCACTTTGCAAATTCCACAAGAACAGTCTTAGCGAAAGGCTTCTTCAGGGGAAAGCAGTAACTCTGTGAGATGAATTAACAGAACACAAAACAGTTTCTCTGAAAGTTTCTTTCCATTTTTTAATGGAAGATATATCCTTTTACCGCATTGCCCTCTATGGGCTTCCAAATATCACTTTGCCAATTCCACAAGAACAGTCTTAGCGAAAGGCTTCTTCAGGGGAAAGCAGTAACTCTGTGAGATGAATTAACAGAACACAAAACAGTTTCTCTGAAAGTTTCTTTCCATTTTTTAATGGAAGATATATCCTTTTACCGCATTGCCCTCTATGGGCTTCCAAATATCACTTTGCCAATTCCACAAGAACAGTCTTAGCGAAAGGCTCGTTGAGGGGAAATCTGTAAGTCTGCGAAATGAATTAACAGAACACGAAGTAGTTTCTCAGAAAGCTTCTTTGCCGTTTTTAACGGAAGATATTTCCTTTTTCGCCCTAGCCCTCTAAGGGCTTCCATATAGCACTTTGCAAATTCCCGAAGAACAGTCTTAGCGAAAGGCTTCTTGAGGGGAAACCTGTAAGTCTGTGAGATGAATTAACAGAACACAAAACAGTTTCTCAGACAGCTTCTTTCCAGTTTTTAACTGAAGATATTCCTTTTTCACCATAGCACTCTATGGGCTTCCAAATATCGCTTTGTCAATTCCACAAGAACCGTCTTAGCAAAAGTCTTCATGAGGGGAAAGCTGTAACTCTGTGAGATGAACTAACACAACACAAAGCAGTTTCTCAGACAGCTTCTTTCGAGTTTTTAACTGAAGATACTTCGTTTTTCACCGTACCTCACTATGGGCTTCCAAATATCACCTTGCAAATTCCACAAGAACAGCCTTAGTGAAAGGCTTCTTGAAGGGAAAGCTGTAACTCAGAAAGCTTCTTTCCCGTTTTTAATGGAAGATATTTCCTTTTTCACCACAGCCTTCTGCGGGTTCCAAATATCACTTTGCAAATTCCGCAAGAACAGTCTTAGCGAAAGGCTTCTTGAGGGGAATGCTGTAACTCTGTGAGATGAATTAGCAGAAAACGAAGTAGTTTCTCAGAAAGCTTCTTTCCAGTTTTTAACGGAAGATATTTCCTTTTTCACCATAGCCCTCTAGGGGCTTCCAAATATCACTTTACAAATTCCACAAGAACAGTCTTAGCGAAAAGCTTCTTCAGGGGAAAGCAGTAGCTCTGTGAGATGAATTAAAAGAACACAAAACAGTTTCTCTGAAAGTTTCTTTCCATTTTTTAATGGAAGATATATCCTTTTACCACATTGCCCTCTATGGGCTTCCAAATATCACTTTGCCAATTCCACAAGAACAGTCTTAGCGAAAGGCTCCCTGAGGGGAAATCTGTGAGTCTGCGAAATGAATTAACAGAACACAAAGTAGTTTTCTCAGAAAGCTTCTTTCCCGTTTTTAACGGAAGATATTTCCTTTTCCGCCCTAGCCCTCTAAGGGCTTCCAAATAGCACTTTGCAAATTCCACAAGAACAGTCTTAGCGAAAGTCTTCTTGAGGGGAAACCTGTACGTCTGTGAGATGAATTAACAGAACAGAAAGCAGTTTCTCAGACAGCTTCTTTCAAGTTTTTAACTGAAGATATTCCTTTTTCACCATAGCACTCTATGGGCTTCCAAATATCACTTTGTCAATTCCACAAGAACCGTCTTAGCATAAGTCTTCTTGAGGGGAAAGCTGTAACTCTGTGAGATGAATTAACACAACACAAAGCAGTTTCTCAGACAGCTTCTTTCGAGTTTTACCTGAAGATACTTCGTTTTTCACCATAGCTCTCTATGGCCTTCCAAATATCACCTTGCAAATTCCACAAGAACAGCCTTAGCGAAAGGCTTCTTGAAGGGAAAGCTGTAACTCAGAAAGTTTCTTTCCCGTTTTAACGGAAGATATTTCCTTTTTCACCACAGCCCTCTGCGGGTTCCAAATATCACTTTGCCATTTCCACAAGAACAGTCTTAGCGAAAGGCTTCTTGAGGGGAAAGCTGTCACTCTGTGAGATAAATTAAAAGAAAACAAAGCAGTTCCTCAGAAAGCTTCTTTCCAGTTTTTAACGAAAGATATTTCCTTTTTCACCATCGTCCTCTAAGGGCTTACAAATATCACTTTGCAAATTCCACAAGAACAGTCTTAGCGAAAGGCTTCTTGATGGGAAAGCTGAAACTCTGTGAGATGAACTAACAGAACACAAAGCAGTTTCTCACAGAGCTTCTTTCCACTTTAAACTGAAGATATTTCCTTTTTCACCATAGCCCTCAATGGGCTTTCAAATATCACTTTGCAAATTCCACAACAACAGCCTTAGCGAAAGGCTTCTTGAGGGGAAAGCTGTAAATCTGAGTTGAATTTGCAGAACACAAAGCAGTTTCTCAGAAAGCCTCTTTTCAGTTTTTATCTTAGGATATTTCCTTTTTCACCATAGCCCTCCATGGGCTTCCAAATATCACTTTTCAAATCCGACAAGAACAGTCTTAACGAAAGGCTTCTGGTGTGGAAAGCTGTAACTCGGTGAGATGTATTAAGAGAACAAACTGCAGTTTCTCAGAAAGCTTCTTTCCAGTTTTTAACTGAAGATATTTCCTTTTTCTCCATAGCCCTCTAGCGGCTTCCAAATATTACATTGCAAATTCCACAAGAACTGTCTTAGTGAACGGCTTCTTGATGGGAAAGCTGTAACTCTGTGAGATGAATTAACAGAACACAAAGCAGTTTCCAAGAAATCCTCTTTCCAGTTTTTAACTGAAGATATTTCCTTTTTCATCACAGCCCTCTATGGGCTTCCAAATATCACTTTGCAAATTCCACAAGAACAGTCTTAGCGAAACGCTTCTTGAGGGGAAAGCTGTAACACTGTGAGATGAATTAACAGAACACAAAGCAGTTTCTCAGAAATCTTCTTTCCAGTTTTTAAGGAATATACTTCCTTTTTCACCATAGCCCTCTATGGGCTTCCAAATGTCACTTTGCAAATTCCTCAAGAACAGACTTAGCGAAAGGCTTCTGGAGGGGGTAGCTGTAACAAGGTGAGATGTATTAACAGAACACACGGCAGTATCTCAGAGAGCTTCTTTCCAGTTTTTAACTAAAGATATTTCCTTTTTCACCATAGACCATTATGGGTTTCCAAATATCAATTTGCAAATTTCACAAGAATAGTCTTAGTGAACGGCTTTTTGAGGGGATAGCTGTAACACTGTGAGATGAACTAACAGAACACACAGCAGTTTCTCAGAGAGCTTCTTTTCGGTTTTTAATGGAAGATATTCCCTTTTTCACCATAGCTACGGGCTTCCAAATATCATTTTGCAAATTCCACAAGAACAGTCTTAGCGAAAGACTTCTTGAGGGGAAAGCTGTAACTCTGTGAGATGACTTAACAGAACACAAAGTAGTTTCTCAGAAAGCTTCTTTCCAGTTTAAACTGAATATATTTCCTTTTTCACCATAGCCCTAAATCGGCTTTCGAATATCACTTTGCAGATCCCACAAGAACGGTATTAGCGAAAGGCTTCTGGAGCGGAAAGCTGTAACCCTCTCAGATGAATTAACAGAACACAAAGCAGTTTGTCAGAAAGCTTCTTTCCAGTTTTTAACGTAAATTATTTCCTTTTTCACCATAGCCCTCTATGGGCTTCCAAATATCACGTTCTAAATTCCACAAGAACAGTCTTAGCGAAACGCTTCTTGAGGGGAAAGCTGTAACACTGTGAGATGTATTAACAGAACACAAAGCAGTTTCTCAGAAAGTTTCTTTCCAGTTTTTAACGGTAGATATTTCCTTTTTCACCGTAGGTCTCTATGGTCTTCCAAATATCTCTTTGCAAATCCCACAAGAACAGTCTCAGTGAAAGGCTCTTGAGGAGAAAGCTGTAACTCGGTGAGATGAATTACAGGAACACACGGCTGTTTCTCAGAAAGCTCCTTTCCAGTTTTTAACTGAAGTTATTTCCTTTTTCACCATACCAATCTATGGGCTTCCAAATATCACTTTGCAAATTCCACAAGAACAGTCTTACGGAAACGCTTCTTGAGGAGAAAGCTGTAACTCAGTGAGATGTATTAACAGAACACACTTCAGTATCTCAGAGAGCTTCTTTCCAGTTTTTTACTGAAGATATTTCCTTTTTCACCAAAGCCAATATGGGTTTCCAAATATCACTTTGCAAATTTCACAAAAATAGTCTTAGTGAATGGATTCTAGAGGGGATAGCTGTAACACTGTGAGATGAACTAACAGAACACAAAACAGTTTCTCAGAAAGCTTCTTTATGGTTTTTAATGGAAGATATGGTGTTTTCCACCATTGCCCACTATGGGCTTTCAAATTTCACTTTGGAAATTCAAAAAGAAAAGTCTTAGTGACAGGCTTCTTGAGGGTAAATGGACTTCCAAATATCACTTTGCAAATCCCACAAGAACAGTCTTAGCCAAAGACTTCTTTTGGGGAAAGCTGTATCTTGGTGAGATGTATTAACAGAACACACGGCAGTTTCTCAGAAAGCTTCTTTCCATATTTTAACGGAAGATATTTCCTTTTACACCATAGACCTCTATCGGCTTCCAAAGTTCACATTTCAAGTTTCACAAGAACTGTCTTAGTGAACGACTTCTTGAAGGGAAAGCTGTAACTCTGTGAGATGAACTAACGGAACACAAAGAATTTTTCAGAAAGCTTCTTTTCGGTTTTCATCTTAGGATATTTCCATTTTCACCATAGCCATCTATGGGCTTCCAAATATCACTTTGCAAATTCCACAAGAACAGTCTTAGCGAAAGGCTTCTTGAGGGGAAAGCTGTAACTCCGTGAGATGAATTAACAGAACAGAAAGCAGTTTCTCAGAATGCTTCTATCCACAGTTTAACTGAAGATATTTCCTTTTTCACTGTAGCCCTCTATGGGCTTTCAAATATCACTTTGCAAATCCCACAAGAGCAGTCTTAGCGAAAGGCTTCTTGAGGGGAAATTTGTAACTCGGTGAGGTGTATTAACAGAACACATGGCAGTTTCTCAGAAAGCTTCTTTCCAGTTTTTAATGGAAGACATTGCCTTTTTCACCATAACCTCCTATGGGTTTCCAAATATCACTTTTAAATTTCACAAGAGCAATCTTAGTGAACGACTTCTTCAGGGGAAAGCTCTAACTCTGTGAGATGAATTAAGAGAACCCAAAGCCGTTTCTCAAAAAGCTTCCTTTCAATTTTTATCATAGGATATTTCCTTTTTCACCATAGGCCTCTATGGGCTTCCAAATATCAGATTGCAAATTCCACAAGAACAGTCTTAGTGAAAGGCTTCTTGAGGGTAAAGCTGCAACTCGGTGAGATGTATTACACCATCACACGGCAGTTTCTCAGAAAGCTTCTTTCCAGTTTTTAACCGAAGATATTTCTTTTTCACCACAGCCCTCTATGGGCTTCCAAGTATCACTTTCCAATACTCTTGTTTCTCTTAAGATCGTATAAATCTTTCGCCTTTTACCAAAAATCACTTTGCAAATTCCACAAGAACAGTCTTAGGGAAAGGCTTCTGGAGGGGAAAGCTGTAACTCCGTAAGGTAAATTAACAGAACACAAGGCAGTTTCTCATACAGCTTCTTTCCAGTTTTTAACAGAAGATATTTCCTTTTTCACCATAGTCCTCTATGGGCTTCCAAATATCACATTGCAAATCCAACAAGAACAGTCATAGCGAAAGGCTTCTTGAGGGGAAAGCTGTAATCGTTGAGGTGTATTAACAGAACACACGGCAGTTTCTCAGAAAGCTTCTTTCCAGTTTTTAACGGAAGATATTTCCTTTTTCACCATAGCCCTCTATGGGCTTCCAAATATCTCTTTGCAAGTTCCACTAGAACACCCTTAGCGAACGGCTTCTTGATGGGAAAGCTGTACCTCAGTGGATGTATTAACAGAACACATGGCAGTTCCTCTGAAAGTTTCTTTCCCGTTTTTAATGGAAGATATTTCCCTTTTCACCGTAGCCCTTTATGGTTTTCCAAATATCAATTTGCAAATTTCACAAGTATAGTCTTAGTGGGGCACGTTGAGGGCAAAGCTGAAACTCTGTGAGATGAACTAACAGAAAACAAAGCAGTTTCGCAGAAAGATTCCTTTCGATTTTATCTTAGGATATTTCCATTTTCACCATAGCCCTCTATGGGCATTCAAATATCACTTTGAAAATTCCACAAGAACAGTCTTATCGAAAGGCTTCATGAGGAAAAAGCTGCAACTCTTTGAGATGAATTAACAGAACACAAAGCAGTTTCTCAGAAAGCTTCTTTTCAGTTTTTAATGGAAGATATTTCCTTTTACACCATAGCCCTCTATGGGCTTACAAATATCACATTGCAAATTCCACAACAAGAGCCTTAGCGAAAGGCTTCTTGAGGTTAAAGATGTAACTCTGTGAGATTAATTAACAGAACACAAAGCAGTTTCGCAGAAGGCTTCTTTCCAGTTTTTAACGAAAGATATTTCCTTTTTCACCATAGCCCTCTATGGGCTTCCAAATATCACTTTGCAAATTCCACAAGAACAGTCTTAGTGAAAGTCTTCTGGAGGGGAAAGCTGTAACTCTGTTAGATGAATTAACAGAACACAAAGCAGGTTCTCAGAAAGCTTCTTTTCAGTTTTTAACTGAAGTAATTTCCTTTTTCACCATAGCCCTCTATAAGCTTCCAAATATCACTTTGAAATCCCACAAGAACAGTCTTAGCGAAAGGCTTCTTTAGGGGAAAGGTGTAAATAGGTGAGATTTATTAACAGAACACACGACATTTTCTCAGAAAGCTTCTTTCCAGTTTTTAACGGAAGATAATTTTTTTTATCACCATAGTCCCCTACAGGGTTCCAAATATCACTTTGCAAATTCCACAAGAACAGTCTTAGCAAAAGGCTTCTGCAGGGGAAAGCTATAACTCTGTGAGATGAACTAACATAACACAGAGCAGTTTCTCAGAAAGCTCCTTTACGGTGTTTAATTGAAGATATTTCCTTTTTCACCATAGCCATCTATGGGATTTCAAATTTCATTTTTCAAATTCCACAAGAACAGTCTTAGTGAACGGCTTCTGGAGGGGAAAGCTGTAACTCTGTGAGATGAATTAACAGAACACAAAGCAGTTTCTCAGAAAGCTTCTCTTCGTTTTTTATCTTAGGATATTTCCATTTTCACCTTAGCCCTCCATGGGCTTCCAAATATCACTTTGCAAATTCCACAAGAACAGTGTTATCGAAAGTCTTCTGTAGAGGAAAGCTGTATCACTGTGAGATATGTTAACAGAACACAAGGCAGTTTCTCAGAAAGCTTCTTTCCAGTTTTTAACGGAAGATATTTCCTTTTTCACCATAGCCCTCTATGGGGTTCAAAATATTAATATGCAAATTTCACAAGAATAGTCTTAGTGAACGGCTTCTTGAGGGAAAGCTGAAACTCTGTGAGATTAACTAACAGAACACAAAGCAGCTTCTCAGAAAGATTGTTTTCGGTTTTTAACGGAAGATATTTCCTTATTCACCATAGCCTTCTATGGGCTTCCAAATATCATTTTGCAAATTCCACAAGAACAGTCTTAGCGAAAGGATTCTTGAAGGAAAGCTGTAACACTGTGAGATGAATTAACAGAACAAAAAGCAGTTTCTCAGAAATCTTCTTTCCAGTTTTTAACGGAAGATATTTCCTTTTTCACCATAGCCTTCTATGGGCTTCCAAATTTCACCTTGAAAATTACACAAGAACAGTCTTAGCGAAAGTCTTCTTGATGGGAAAGGTGTAACTCTGTGAGATGAATTAACAGAACACAAAGCGGTTTCTATGAAAGCTTCTTTTCAGTTTTTATCTTAGGATATTTCCTTTTTCACCATAGCCCTGAATGGGCTTCGAAATATCACTTTGCAAATTCCAAAACAACAGTCTTAGCGAAAGGTTTCTGGAGGGGAAAGCTGTAACTCTCTGAGATGAATTAACAGAACACAAAGCAGTTTCTCAGGAGGATTCTTTCCCGTTTTTAACGGAAGATATTTCTTTTTTCACCATAGCCCTCTATGGGCTTCCAAATATCACGTTGGAAATGCCACAAGAAAAGTCGTTACGAAAGGCTTCTTGAGGGGAAAGCTGTGACTGTGTGAGATAAATTAACAGAACACAATGCAGTTTCTCGGAAATCTTCTTTCCAGTTTTTAACGGAAGATATTTCCTTTTTCACCATAGCCCTCTACGGGCTTCCAAATATCACTTTGCAAATTTCACAAGAACAGTCTTAGTGAACGGCTTCTTGAGTGGAAAGCTGTAAATCTGTGAGAAGAACTAACAAAACGAAAACCGGTATCTCAGAAAGCTTCTTTTCTTTTTTTATGTTAGGATATTTCAATTTTCACCTTTGCCCTCTAGGTGCTTCCAAATACCACTTTGCAATTTCCACAAAAACAGCCTTAGCGAAAGGCTTCTTGAGGGGAAAGCTGTAACTCTGTGAGTTGAATTAACAGAACACAAAGCAGTTTCTCAGAAATCTTCTTTCCGGTTTTTAACGGAAGATATTCCTTTTTCAGCATAGCCCTCTAAGGACTTCCAAATATCACTTTGGAAGTTCCACAAGAACAGTCTTAGCGAAAGGCTTCTTGAGGGTAAAGCTGTAACATTCTGAGATGAATTAACAGAACACAAAGCAGCTTCTCAGAAAGCTTCTTTCTAGTTTTCAATGGAAGGTATTTCCTTTTTCACCATAGCCCTCTATGGGCTTCCAAATATCACTTTGCAAATTTCACAAGAGCAGTCTTAGTGAACGGCTTCTTGAGGGTAAAGCTGTAACTCTATGAGATGAACTAACAGAACATAAGGCAGTTTCTCAGAAAGCTTCTTTTCGTTTTTTATCTTAGGATATTTCCATTTTCACTATAGCACTCTAAGGGCTTCCGAATATCACTTTGCCAATTCCACAAGAACAGTCTTAGCGAAAGGCTTCTTAAGGGGAAAGCTCTAACTCTTTGAGATGATTCAACAGAACACAAAGCAGTTTTTCAGAAAGCTTCTTTTCAGTTTCTATCTTAGGCTATTTCCTTTTTCACCATAGCCCTCTATGGTCTTCCAAATATCACCTTGCAAATTCCACAAGAACAGTCTTAGCAAAAGGCTTTTGGAGGGGAAAGCTCTAATTCGGTGAGATGTATTAACAGAAAACACGCCAGTTTCTCAAGAAGCTTCTTTTCCCTTCTTAACGGGAGATATTTCCTTTTTCACCATAGCCCTCTATGGGTTACCAAATATGAATTTGCAAATTGCACAAGAAGAGTCTTAGTGAACGGCTTCTTGAGGGGAAAGCTCAAACTCTGTGAGATGAACTAACAGAACACAAAGCAGTTTCTCAGAAAGCTTCTTTTCGGTTTTTAACGGAAGATATTCCCTTTTTCACCATAGCGCTCTATAGGCTTCGAAATTTCTCTTTGCAAATTCCACAAGAACAGTCTTAGTGAAAGGCTTCTGCAGGGACATGCTGTAACTCTGTGGGATGAATTAACAGCACACAAAGCAGTTTCTCAGAAAGCTTCTGTTCAGTTTTTATATTAGGATATTTCCTTTTTCACCATAGCTTTCTACGGGCTCCAATTATCACTTTGCAAATTCCACAAGAACAGTCTTAGCGAAAGGCTTATTGAAGGGAAAGCTGTAACTCTGTGAGTTGAATTAAGAGAACACAAAGTAGTTTCTCAGAAAGATTCTTTCCAGTTTTAAACTGAAGGTATTTCCTTTTTCACCATAGCCCTCTACGGGCTTCCAATATCACTTTGCAAATTTCACAAGAACAGTCTTAGTGAACGGTTTCTTGAGGGGAAAGCTGTAACTCTGTGAGATGAATTAACAGAACACAGGGCAGTTTCTCAGAAATCTTCTTTCCAGTTTTTAACGGAAGATATTTCCTTTTTCACCGTAGCCCTCTCTGGGCTTCCAAATATCACTTTGCAAATTACAAAAGAACAGTCTTAGTGAACGGCTTCTTGAGGGGAAACCTCTAAATCGGTGAGGTGAATTAACAGAACACAAAGCCGTTTCTCAGAAATCTTCTTTCCAGTTTTTATCTTAGGATATTTCCTTTTTCACCATAGCCCTCTATGGGCTTCCAAATATCACTATGCAAATCCCACAGGAACAGTCTTAGCGAAAGGCTTTTGTGGAGAAAGCTGTAACTCGGTGAGATATATTAACAGAACACGCGGCAGTTTCTCAGAGTGCTTCTTTCTAGTTTTTAAGGGAAGATATTTCCTGTTTCACCATAGCCCACTATGGGCTTCCAAATATCACTTTGAAAATTTCACAAGAACAGTCTTACTGAATGGCTTTTTGAGGGGAAAGTGGTAACACTGTGAGATTAACTAAAAGAACACAAAGCAGTTTCTCAGAAAGCTTCTTCTCGGTTTTTATCTTAGGATATTTTCTTTTTCACCATAGCCATCTATGGGCTTCCAATTATCAGTTTGCAAATTCCACAAGAAGAGTCTTAGCGGAAGGTGTCTTCAGGGGAAAGCTCTAATTCTTTGAGATGAATTAACAGAACACTCAGCAGTTTCTCAGAAAGCTTCTTTTCAGTTTTTAACTGAAGATATTTCCTTTTTCACCGTAGCCCTCCATGGGCTTCCAAATATCACTTTGCAAATACCACAACAGCAGCTTAAGCGAAAGGCTTCTTGAGGGTAAAGCTGTAACTATGTGAGTTGAATTAACAGAAAACAAAGCAGTTTCTCAGAAAGTTTCTTTTCAGTTTTTATCTTAGGATATTTACTTTTTCACCATAGCCCTCTAAGGGCTTCCAAATGTCACTTGGCAAATTCCACAAGAACAGTCTTAGTGAACGACTCTTGAGCAGAAAGCTGTAACTCTGTGAGATGAACTACCAGAACAGAAAGCAGTTTCTCAGAAAGGTTCTTTTCGGTTCTTATCTTAGGATATTTCCATTTTCACCATAGCCCTCTATTGCATTACAAATATCACTTTGCAAATTGCACAACAACGGCCTTAGCGAAAGGCTTTTTGAGGGGAAAGCTATAACTCTGTGAGATGAATTAACAGAACACAAAGCAGTTTCTCAGAAATCTTCTTTCCAGTTTTTAACGGAAGATATTTCCTTTTTCACCATAGTCCTCTAGGGTTTAAAAATATCACTTTACAAATTCCACAAAAACACTCTTAGCGAAAGTCTTCTTGAGGGGAGAACTGTAACTCTGTGAGATGAATTAACAGAACCCAAAACAGTTTCTGAGAAAGCTTCTTTTCAGTTTTTATCTTAGAATATTTCCTTTTTCACCATAGCCCTCTATAGGCTTCCAAAGATCACTTTGCAAATTCCACAAGAACAGTCTTAGTTAAAGGCTTCTTGAGGGGAAAGCTGTAACTCTGTGAAATGAATTAAAAGAACACAAAGCAGTTTCTCAGAAGCTTCTTTCCAGTTTTTAACTGAAGATATTTCCATTTTCACCGTATCCCTCTATGGGCTTCGAAATATCACTTCGGAAATCCTACAGGAACAGTCTTATCGAAAGGCTTCTTGAGGGTAAAGCTTTAACTCGGTGAGATGTATTAACATAACACACGGCAGATTCTCAGAAAGCTTCTTTCCAGTATTTAATGGAAGATATTTCCTTTTTCACCATAGCCCTCTATGGGGATCCAAATATCACTTTGAAAATTTCACAACAGCCTTAGCAAAAGGTTTCTTGAGGGGAAAGCTGTAACTCTGTGAGTTGAATTGTCAGAACACAAAGCAGTTTCTCAGAAAGCTTATTGTCAGTTTCTATCTTAGGATAATTCCTTTTTCAAAATAGCCTTCTACGGGCTTCCAAATATTACTTTGCGAATTCCCCAAGAACAGTCTTGGCGAAAGGCTTCTGGAGGTGAAGCTCTAACTCTGTGAATTGAATTAACAGAACAAATAGCAATTTCTTAGAAATCTTCTTTCCAGTTTTTAACGGAAGAAATTTCCTTTTTCACCATAGCCCTCTATGGACTTCCAAATATCACTTTGCAAATCCCACAAGAACAGTCCTAGCGAAAGTCTACTTGAGGGGAAAGCTGTAACTCGGTGAGGTGCATTAAGAGAACACATGGCGGTTTCTCAGAAAGCTTATTTCCAGTTTTTAACGGAAGTTATTTCCTTTTTCACCATAGCCCTCTGCGGGCTTCCAAATATCACGTTGCAAATTCCACAAGAACAGTATTAGCGAATGGCTTCTGGAGGGGAAATCTATAACTCCGAGAGATCAATCAAGAAAACACAATGCAGTTTCTCAGAAAGCTTCTTTTCAGTATTTATCTTAGGATACTTCCTTTTTCACCATAGCCCTCTAGGAGCTTCCAAATATCACTTTGCAATTTCCACAAGAACAGTCTTAACGAAAGGCTTCTTGAGCTGAAAGCCGTAGTCTGTGAGAGGATTTAAGAGAACACAAAACAGTCTCTGAGAAAGCTTGTTTCCAGTTTTTAATGGAAGATATTTCCTTTTTCACCATAGCCCTATACGGGCTTCTAAGATCACTTTGCAAATTCCACAAGAACAGACCTAACGAAAGCCTTCTGGAGAGCAAAGCTGTAATTCTGTGAGGTGAACTAACAAAATACAAAGCAGGTTCTCAGAAAGCTTCCTTTCGGTTTTTAACTTAAGAAATTTCCTTTTTCACCATAGCCCTCTCTGGGCTTCCAAATATCACTTTGCAAATTCCACAAGAACAGTCTTAGCGAAAGGCTTCTGGAGGGGAAAGCTGTAACTCTGTGAGATGAATTAACAGAACACAAAGCAGTTTCTCAGAAAGCTTGTTTTCAGTTTTTATCTTAGGATATTTCCTTTTTCACCATAGCTCTCTCTTTGCTTCCAAATATCACTTTGCAAATTCCACAAGAACAGTGTTAGCGAAAGGTTATTGGATAGGAGAGCTGTAACTCTGTGAGATGCATTAACAGAACACAAAGCAGTTTCTCAGAAATCTTCTTTCCAGTTTTTAACGGATGATATTTCCTTTTTCAGCTTAGCCCTCTATGGGATTCCAAATATCACTTTCCAAATTCCACAAGAACAGTCTTAGTGAACGGCTTCTTGAGGGCAATGCTGTAACTATGGAGACGAATTATCAGAACACAAAGCAGTTTCTCAGAAAGCTTCTTTTCAGTTTTTATCTTAGGATATTTCCTTTTTCACCATAGCCCTCTATGGGCTTCCAAATGTCACTTTGCATATTCCAAAAGAACAGTCTTAGTGATCAGCTTCATGATAGGAAATCTGTAACTCTGTGAGATTAATTAACGGAACACAAAGGAGTTTCTCAGAAAGGTTCTTTCCAGTTTTTAACGGAAGATATTTCCTTTTTCACCATAACCCACTATGGGCTTCAAAATATCACTTTGCAAATTCCACAAGAACAGTGCTAGCGAAAAACTTCTGGAGGGGAAAACTGTAACTCTGTGAGATGAATTAACAGACCACAAAGCAGTTTCTCAGAAATCTTCTTTCCAGTTTTTAACGAAAGATATTTCCTTTTTCACCATAGCCCTCTATGGGATTCCAAATATCAGAGTGCAAATTTCACAACAACAGTCTTAGTGAAGGACTTCTTGAGGGGAAAGCTGTAACACTGTGAGATGAACTAACACAACATAAAGCAGTTCCTCAGACAGTTTCTTTTCGGTTTTTATCTTTGGATATTTCCATTTTCAAAATAGCCCTCTATGGGCTTCCAAGTATCATTTTGCAAATTCCACAAGAACAGTTTTATAGAAAGGCTTCTTGAGGGGAAAGCTGTTACTCGGTGAGATGTATTAACAGAACACACGGCAGTTTATCAGAAAGCTTCTTTCCAGTTTTTAACGGAAGTTATTTCCCTTTTCACCATAGCCCTCCATGGGCTTCCAAATATCACTTTGGAAATTCCACAAGAACAGTCTTAGAGAAAGGCTTCTGGGGTCGAAATCTGTAACTCTGTGAGATGAATTAACAGAACAAAAAGCAGTTTCTCACAAATCTTCTTTCCAGTTTTTAACGGAAGATATTTCCTTTTTCACCATAGTCCTCTATGGGCTTCCAAATATCACTTCGCAAATTCCACAAGAACAGTCTTAGCGAAAGGCTTCTTGAGGGGGAAGCTGTAACTCTGTGAGATGAATTAACAGAACACAAAGCAGTCTCTCATAAAGTTTCATTCCAGTATTTAACTGAAGATATTTCCTTTTTCACTATAGCCCTCTATGGGCTTCCAAATATCACTTTGGAAATCCCACAAGAACAGTCTTAGCGAAAGGCTTCTTGAGCGGAAAGCTGTAACTCGGTGATATGTACTGACAGAACACACCGCATTTTCTCAGAAAGCTTCTTTCCAGTTTTTAACGGAATATATTTCCTTTTTCACTTTAGCCCTCTAAGGGCTTCCAAATATCACTTTGCCAATTTCACAAAACAGTCTTAGTGAATGGCTTCCTGAGGGGAAAGCTGTAACTCTGTGAGTGAACTAACAAAGCACAAAGCAGCTTTTCATACAGCTTCTTTTCGGTTTTTATCTTAGGATATTTCCATTTTCACCATAGCCTACTATGGGCATCCAAATATCACTTTGGAAATTCCACAAAAACAGTCTTAACGGAAGGCTTCTTGAGGCAAAAGCTGTAACTCTTTGAGATGAATTAATAGAACACAAAGCAGTTTCTCAGAAAGCTTCTTTTCAGTTTTTAACTGAAGGTATTTCCTTTTTCACCATAGCCCTCTTTGGACTTCAAAATATCACTTTGTAAATTCCATAACAACAGCCTTAGCGAAAGGCTTCCTGAGGTAAAAGAGTAACTCTGTGACTTGAATTAACACAACACAAAGCCGTTTCTCAGAAAGCTTCTTTAGAGTTTTTATTTTAGGATGTTTCCTTTTTCACCATTGCCGTCTATGTGCCTCCAAATATCACTTTGCAATTCCACAAGAACAGCCTTAGTGAACGGTTTCTTGAGGGCAAAGCTGTTACTCTGTGAGAGGAACTAACTGAACACAAAGCATTTTCTCAGAAGGCTTCTTTCCAGTTTTTAACTGAGGATATTTCCTTTTTCACCATAGCTCTTTCGGGCTTCCAAATATCACTTTGCAAATTCCACAAGAAAAGTCTTAGCAAAAGGCTTCTTGAAGGGAAAGCTCTAACGCTGTGAGATGAATTAACAAAACAGAAAGCATTTTCTCACAAATCTTCTTTCCAGTTTTTAACGGAAGATACTTCCTTTCTCACCACAGTCCTATATAGGCTTCCAAATATCACTTTGCAAATCCCACAAGAACAGTCTTAGTGAAAGGCTTCTTGAGAGGAAAACTGTAACTCAGTGAGACGTATTAAGAGAACACACGGCATTTTCTCAGAATGCTTCTTTCCAGTTTTTAACGGAAGAATTTCCTTTTTCACCATAGTCCTCTCTGGGTTTCCAAATATCACTTTCCAAATTTCACAAAACAGTCTTAGTGAACGGCTTCTTGAGGGGAAAGCTGTAGCTCTGTGAGATGAACTAAGAGAACACAAAGCAGTTTTTCAGAGAGCTTCTTTTCGATTAGTATCTTAGGTTATTTCCATTTTCACCATAGCCCTCTATGCGCTTCCACATATCACTTTGGAAATTCCTCAAAAAAGTCTCAGCGGAAGGCTTCCAGAGGGGAAAGCTGTAACTCTTTGAGATTAATTAACAGAACACAAAGCAGTTTCTTGGAAAGCTTCTTTTCATTTTTTAACTGAAGGTATTTCCTTTTTCACCATACCTGTCTCTGGGCTTCCAAATGTCACCTTGAAAATTCCACAAGAATAGTGTTAGCGAAAGGTTTCTGGAGGGGAAAGCTGTAACTCTGTGAGATGCAGTAACAGAACACAAAGCAGTTTCTCAGAAATCTTCTTTCCAGTTTATAACGGAAGATATTTCCTTTTTCACCTTAGCCCTCTATGGGATTCGAAATATCACTTTGCAAATTCCACAAAAACAGTCTTAGCGAAAGGCTTCTTGAGGGGAAAGCTGTAACACTGTGAGACGAATTAACAGAACACAAAGCAGTTTCTCAGAAAGTTTCTTTTCAGTTTTTATCTTACGATGCTTCCTTTTTCACCATAGCCCTTTATGGGCTTCCAAATATCACTTTGCAAATTCCACAAGAACAGTTTTAGTGAACTGCTTCTGGAGGGGAAAGCTGTAATTCTGTGAGATGAATTAACAGAACACAAAGCTGTTTCTCAGCAATCTTCTTTCCAGTTTTTAACGGAGGATATTTCCTTTTTCACCATAGCCCTCTATGGGATTCCAAATATCACTTTGCAAATTCCACAAGAACAGTGAAAGCGAAAGACTTCTGGAGGGGAAAACTGTAACTCTGTGAGATGAATTAACAGAACACAAAGCAGTTTCTCAGATATCTTCTTTCCAGTTTTTAACGAAAGATATTTCCTTTTTCACCATAGCCCTCTATGGGCTTCCAAATATCACTTTGCAAATCCCACAAGAACAGTCTTAGCGAAAGGATTCTGGAGGGGAAAGCTGTAAATCTGTGAGATGAATTAACAGAATACAAAGCAGTATCTCAGAAACCTTCTTTACGTTTTTTAATCTTACGATATTTCCATTTTATCCATAGCGCTATAGGGGTTCCAAATATCACTTTGCAAATTCCAGAAGAACAGTCTTAGCGAAAGGCTTCTTGAGGGTAAAGCTGTAAATCTGTAAGATGAATTAAGAGAACACAAAATATTTTCTCAGAAACCTACTTTTCAGTTTTTACCTTATTATATTTCCTTTTTCACCATAGCCCTCTAGGGGATTCCAAATATCACTTTGAAAATTCCACATGAACAGTCTTAGCGAAAGTCTTCTTGAGGGGAAAGCTGTAACTCTGTGAGATGAATTAACAGAACACAAAGCAGTTTCTCAGAAACATTCTTTCCGGTATTTAACGCAACATATTTCCTTTTTCACCGTAGCCCTCTACGGGCTTCCAAATATCAATTTGCAAACCCAACAAAAACAGTCTTAGCGAAAGGCTTCTTGAGAAGAAAGCTGTAACTCGGTGAGATGTATTAACAGAACACACGGCAGTTTCTCAGAATGCTTCTTTCCAGTTTTTAACGGAAGATATTTTCATTTTCACCATAGCCTTCTATGGGCTTCCAAATATCACTTTGCATATTCCACAAGAACAGTCTTAGTGAACGACTTCTTGAGGGGAAAGCTGTAACTCTGTGAGATAAACTAACAAAACACAAAGCAGTTTCTCAGACAGCTTCTTTTCCGTTTTTATCTTAGGATATTTCCATTTTCACCATAGCTCTCTATGGGCTTCCAAATATCATTTTGCAAATTTCACAAGAACAGTCATTGTGAACCACTTCTTGAAGGGAAAGCTGTAACTCTGTGAGATGAATTAACAGAACACAAAGCAGTTTCACAGAAAGCTTCATTTCAGTTTTTATCTTTGGATGTTTTCTTTTTCACCATAGCCCTCTATGGGCCTCCAAATATCACTTTGCAAATTCCACAAGAAAAGACTTAGTGAACGGCTTCTTGAGGGGAAAGCTGTAACTATGTGAGATGAATTAACAGAACACAAAGAAGTGTCTCAGAAAGCTTCTTTCCAGGTTTTAACGGAAGATATTTCCGTTTTCACCATAGCCCACTAAGGGCTTCCAAATATCACTTTGCAAATTCGACAAGAACAGCCTTAGCGATAGGCTTCTTGAAGGGAAAGCTGTAACTCTGTGAGATGAATTCACAGAACACAAAGCAATTTCTAAAAGATCTTCTTTCCAGTTTTTAACGGAATATATTTCCTTTTTCACCATAGCCCTGTATGGGCTTCCAAATATCACCTTGTAAATTATTCAAGAATAGTCTTAGCGAAAGTGTTCTTGAGGGGAACAGAGTGACTCTGTGAGATGAATTAACAGAGCACAAAGCAGTTTCTCAGATAGCTTGATTCCAGTTTTTAACGGAATATATTTCCTTTTTCACCATAGCTCTCTAGGGGCTTCCAAATATCACTTTGAAAATTCCGCAAGAACAGTCTTTGCGAAAGGCTTCTTGAGAGGAAAGCAGTAACTCTGTGAGATGAAATAACAGAACACAAAGCAGTTTCTCTGAAAGCTTCTTTCCATTTTTTTACGGGGGATATTTCTTTTTCACCATAGCCCTCTATGGGCTTCCAAATATCACTTTGCAAATTCCACAAGAACAGTCTTAGGGAAGGGCTTCTTGAGGGAAAAGCTGTAACTGTGTGACATGAATTAACAGAATACAAAGCAGTTTCTACGAAAGCTTCTTTCCAGTTCTTAGCGGAAGATATTCCCTTTTGCACCATAGGCCTCTTTGGGCTTCCAAATATCACTTTGCCAATTCCACAAGAACAGCCTTAGCAAAAGACTTCTGAAGGGAAAGCTGTAACTCTGTGAGATGAATTAACAGAACACAAACCAGTTTCTCAGAATGTTTCCTTTCAGTTTTTATCTAGGATATTTCCTTTTTCACCATAGCCCTCTATGGGCTTCCAAATATCACTTTGCACATTCCTCAAGAACAGTCATAGCAAAAGGATTCTTGAGAGGAAAGCTGTAACACTGTGCGAAGAATTCACAGAAAACAAAGTAGTTTCTCAGAAAGCTTCTTTCCAGTTTTTAACTGAAGATATTTCCTTTTTCAAAATAACCCTCTATGGGCTTCCAAATATCACTTTGCAAATTCCACAAGAACAGCCTTAGCGAAAGGCTTCTTGAAGGGAAAGCTGTAACTCTGTGAGATCAATTAACAGAACACAAAGCAGTTTCTCAGAAAGCTTCTTTCCAGTTTTTTACAGAAGATATTTCCTTTTTCACCTCAGCCCTCTATGGGCTTCCAAATATCACTTTGCAAATTCCACAAGAACAGCCTTAGCGAAAGGCTTCTTGAGGGGAAATGTGTAACTCTGTGACATGAATTAACAGAACACAAAGCAGTTTCTCAGAAAGCTTCTTTCCAGTTTTTAACGGAAGATATTTCCTTTTTCACCATAGACCTCTATGGGCTTCCAAATATCACCTTGCAAATTCCACAAGAACAGTCTTAGCGAAAGTCTTCTGGAGGGGAAAGCTGTAACTCTGTTAGATGAATTAACAGAACACAAAACAGATTCTCAGAAAGCTTCTTTCCAGTTTTTAACTGAAGTAATTTCCTTTTTCACCAAAGCCCTCTGTGGGCTTCCAAATATCACTTTGCAAATTACACAAGAACAGCCTTAGAGAAAGGCTTCTTGAGAGGAAAGCTGTAACTCGGTGAGATGTATGAACAGAGCTCACGGCAGTTTCTCAGAAAGCTTCTTTCCTGTTTTTAACGGAAGATATTTCCTTTTTCACCATAGCCCTCTATGGGCTTCCAAATATCACCTTGCAAATTACACAAGAACAGTCTTAGCGAAAGTCTTTTGATGGGAGAGGTGTAACTCTGTGAGATGAATTAACAGAACACAAAGAAGTGTCTCAGAATGCTTTTTTCCAGTTTTCAACTGAGGATAATTTCTTTTTTACCATAGCATTTTGTGGGCTTCCAAATATCACCTTGCAAATTCCACAAGAACAGTCTTAGCGATTCGCTTCTAGAGGGAAAAGCTGTAACTCTGGGAGATGAATTAACAGAACACAAAGCAGTTTCTCAGAAAGCTTCTTTTCAGTTTTTATCTTAGAATATTTCCTTTTTCAAGATAGCTTTTTGTGGGCTTCCAAATATAAATTTGCAAATTCTACAACAACAGTTTAGTGAATGGCTTCTGGAGGTGAAAGCTGTAACTCTGTGAGTTGAATTAACAGAACACAAAGCAGTTTCTCAGAAAGCTTCTTTCCAGTATTTAACGGAAGATATTTCTTTTTTCTCCTTAGCCTTCTATGAGCTTCCAAATATCACTTTGCAAATTCCACAAGAAGAGTCATAGCGAAAGGCTTCTTTAAGGAAAGCTGTAACTCTGTGAGATGAATTAACAGAACACAAAGCAGTTTCTCAGAAAGCTTCTTTCCAGTTTTTATCTGAAGATATTTCCTTTTTCACCGTAGCCCTCTCTGGGCTTCCAAATATCACCTTGTAAATTCCACAAGAACAGTCTTAGTGAACGGCTTCTTGAGGGGAAAGCTGTAAATAGCTGAGGTGAATTAACAGAACACAAAACAGTTTCTCAGAAATCTTCTTTCCAGTTTTTATCTTAGGATATTTCCTTTTTCACCATAGCCCTCTATGGGCTTCCAAATATCACTATGCAAATCCCACAGGAACAGTCTTAGCGAAAGGCTTCTTGTGGAGAAAGCTGTAACTCGGTGAGATATATTAACAGAACACGCGGCAGTTTCTCAGAGTGCTTCTTTCTAGTTTCTAAGGGAAGATATTTCCTTTTTCACCATAGCACACTATGGGCTTCCAAATATCTCTTAGAAAATTTCACAAGAACAGTCTTATTGAATGGTTTCTTGAGGGGAAAGCGGTAACACTGTGAGATTAACTAAAAGAACACAAAGCAGTTTCTCAGAAAGGTTCTTCTGGGTTTTTATCTTAGGATATTTCCTTTTTCACCATAGCCATCTATGGGTTTCCAATTATCACTTTGGAAATACCACAAGAACAGTCTTAGCAGAAGGTGTCTTCAGGGGAAAGCTCTAATTCTTTGAGATGAATTAACAGAACACACAGCAGTTTCTCAGAAAGCCTCTTTTCAGTTTTTAACTGAAGATATTTCCTTTTTCACCGTAGCCCTCTATGGGCTTCCAAATATCACTTTGCAAATACCACAACAGCAGCCTTAGCGAAAGGCTTCTTGAGGGTAAAGCTGTAACTCTGTGAGTTGAATTAACGGAAAACAAAGCAGTTTGTCAGAACGTTTCTTTTCAGTTTTTATCTTAGGATATTTACTTTTTCACCATAGCCCTCTAAGGGCTTCCAAATGTCACTTGGCAAATTCCACAAGAACAGTCTTAGTGAACGGCTCCTTTAGCAGAAAGCTGTAACTCTGTGAGATGACCTACCTGAACAGAAAGCAGTTTCTCAGAAAGATTCTTTTCGGTTTTTATCTTAGGATATTTCCATTTTCACCATAGCCCTCTATGGGATTCCAAATATCACTTTGCAAATTCCACAACAACAGCCTTCGCGAAAGGCTTTTTGAGGGGAAAGCTATAACTCGGTGAAATGAATTACCAGAACACAAAGCAGTTTCTCAGAAATCTTCTTTCCAGTTTCTAACGGAAGATATTTCATTTTTCACCATAGTCCTTTAGGGTTTCCAAACATCACTTTACAAATTCCACAAAAACACTCTTAGCGAAAATCTTCTTGAGGGGAGAACTGTAACTCTGTGAGATGAATTAACAGAACACAAAGCAGTTTCTCAGAAAGCTTCTTTCCAGTTTTTAACTGAAGGTATATCCTTTTTTACCACAGCCCTCTAAGGGCTTCCATATATCTCTTTGCAAATTCCACAAGAACAGTCTTAGCGAAAGGCTTCTTGAAGGGAAAGCTGGAACACTGTGAGATGAATTAACAGAACACAAAGCAGCTTCTCAAAAAGCTTGTTTTCAGTTTTTATCTTAGGCTACTTCCTTTTTCACCATAGCCCTCTGCTGGCTTCTAAATATCACTTTGCAAATTCCACAAGAGCAGTCTTCTCGAAAGACTTCTTGAGGGGAAAGCTGTAACTCTTTGAGATGAATTAACAGAACACAAAGCAGATTCTCAGAAAGTTTCTTTTCAGTTTTTAACTGAAGATAATTCCTTTCTCACCATAGCCCACTTTGGGCTACCAAATATCTCTTTGCATATTCCAAAAGACCAGTCTTAGTGAATGGCTTCTTGAGGGGAAAGCTGTAACTCTGTGAGATGAATTAACAGAACACAAAGCATTTGCTCAGAAAGCTCCTTTCCAGTTTTTAACTGAAGATATTTCCTTTTTCACCATTGCCCTCTAGGGGTTTCCAAATATCACTTTACAAATTCCACAAGAACAGACTTAGCGAAAGGCTTCTTGCGGGGAAAGCTGTAACTCTGTGACATGAATTAACAGAACACAAAGCAGTTTCTCGGAAAGCTTCTTTCCACTTTTTAGCCGAAGACATTTCCTTTTTCACTATAGCCCTCTATGGCCTTCCAAATATCACTTGGCAAATTCCACAAGAACAGCCTTAGCGAAAGGCTTCTTGAGGGGAAAGATGTAACTCTGTGATATGAATTAACAGAACACAAATCAGTTTATCAGAAAGCTTCTTTTCAGTTATTATCTTACGATATTTCCTTTTTCGCCATAGCCCACTATGGGCTTCCAAATATCACTTTGCAAATTCCACAAGAATAGTCTGAGCGAAAGGCTTCTTGAGGGGAAAGCTGTAACTCTCTGAGTTGAATTAACAGAACACAAAGCAGTTTCTCAGAAAATTATTTCAGGTTTTATATTAGGATAATTCCTTTTTCACCATAGCCCTCTATAGGCTTCTAAATATCACTTTGCATATTCCACAAGAATAGTCTTAGTGAAAGGCTTCTTGAGGAGAAAGCTGTAACTCTGTTAGATGAATTAATAGAACACAAAGCAGTTACTCAGAAAGCTTCTTTCAAGTAGTTAACTGAAGATATTTCCTTTTGGACCATAGTCCTCTACGGGCTTCCAAATATCACTTATCAAATTCCACAAGAACAACGTTAGTGAAAGGCTTTTTGAGGAGAACGCTGTAACTCTGTGAGATGAATTAACAGAACACAAAGCAGTTTCTCAGAAAGCTTCTTTCCAGTTTTTTTTTTTTGAAGATGTTTCCTTTTTCACCATAGCCCTCTATGGACTTCCAAATATCACTTGGCAAATTTCATAAGAACAGTCTTCATGAAAGGTTTCTTGAGGGGAAAACTGTAACTCTGGAGATGAATTAACAGTTCACAAAGCAGTTTCTCAGAAAGCTTCTTTTCGATTTTTATGTTAAGATATTTCCAGTTTCACCATAGCCCTCTATGGGCTTCTAAATATCACTTTGCAAATTCCACAAGAACAGTCTTAGCGAAACGCTTCTTGAGGAGAAAGATTTAATAATGTGAGTTGAATTAACAGAACACAAAGAGGTTTCTCAGAAAGCTTCTTTTCAGTTTTTATCCTAGGTTATTTACTTTTTCACCATAGCCCTCTATGGACTTCCGTATATCACTTGAAAATTACACAGGATCAGTCTTAGAGAACGGCTTCTTGAGGGGAAAGCTGAAACTCTGTGAGATGAATTATCAGAGCATCAAGGAGTTTCTCAGAAAGAGTCTTTCCAGTTTTTAACGGAAGATATTTCCTTTTTCAAAATAGCCCTATAATGGCTTCGAAATATCACCTTGCAAATTCCACAGGAACAGTCTTAGTGAATGACTTCTTGAGGGGTAAGCTCTAACCCTGTGAAATGAATTAAGAGAACACAAATCAGTTTCTCAGAAATCTTCTTTCCAGTTTTAAACAAAACGTATTTCCTTTCTCACCGTAGCCCTCTATAGGCTTCCAAATATCACTTTGCAAATTCCACAAGAACAGCCTTAGTGGAAGGCTTCTTGAGGGGAAAGCTGTAACTCTTTGAGATCAATTAACAGAACGCAAAGCAGTTTCTCAGAAAGCTTCTTTTCAGTTTCTATCTTAGGATATTTCCTTTTTCACCATAACCCTCTACGGGTTTCCAAATATCACTTTGCAAATTCCACAAGAACAGTCTTACCGAAATGCTTCTTGGTGTGCAAGCTATAACTCTGTGAGATGAATTAACAGAACACAAATCAGTTTCTCAGAAAGCTTCTTTCCAGTTTTTTAACAGAAGACAGTTCCTTTTTCACTATAGCCCTCTACTTGCTTTAAAATATCACTTTGCTAATTCTACAAGAACAGTCTTTGCGAAACGCTTCTTGAGGGGAAAGCTGTAACAGTGTGTGATCAATTAACGGAAAACAAAGCAGTCTCTCAGAATATTTCTTTGCAGTTTTTAACGGAAGATATTTCCTTTTTCACCATAGCCCTGTATGGACTTCCAAATATCACTTTGCAAATCCCACAAGAAAAGTCTTAGCGAAAGACTTCATGAGGGGAAAGCTGTAACTCTGTGAGATGAATTAACAGAACACAAAGCAGTTTCTCAGAAAGCTTCTTTCCGGTTTTTAACGGAAGAGATTTCCTTTTTCACCATAGCCCTCTGTGGGCTTCCAAATATCACTTGGCCAATCCCACAAGAACAGTCTTAGCCAAAGGCTTCTTGAGGGGAAATCTGTAACTCTGTAAGATTATTTAACAGAACACAAAGCAGTTTCTCAGAAATCTTCTTTTCGGTTTTTATCTTAGGATATTTCCCTTTTCGACATAACCCTCTATCGGCTTCCAATATCACTTTGCCAATTCCACAAGAATAGTTTCAGTGAACGGCTTCTTGAAGGGAAAGCTGTAACTGTGTGAGATGAATTAACAGACAAAGAAGTTTCTCAGAAACCTCCTTTTCAGTTTTTATCTTAGGACAATTTCTTTTTCACCATAGCCCTATATGGGTTTCCAAATATCACTTTGCAAATTCCACAAGAACAAAGTTAGCGAAAGGCTTCTTCAGGGGAAAGCTGTAATTCTGTGAGATGAATTAACAGAACACAAAGCAGTTTCTCAGAAAGCTTCTATCCAGTTTTTAACGGATGATATTTCCTTTTTCTGCATAGACTTCTAACGACTTGCAAATATCACGTTGCAAATTCCACAGGAATAGTCTTACTGAACGGCTTCTTGTGGAGAAAGCTATAACTCTGTGAGATGAATTAAGAGAATACAATGCAGTTTCTCAGAAAGCTTCTTTTCGGTTTTTATCTTAGGAAATTACCTTTTTCGCGATAATCCTCTATGGGCTTCCAATATCCCTTTGCAAATTCCACAAGAACGGTCTCAGTGAACGGCTTCTTTAGGGGAAAGCTGTAAATCTGTGAGATGAATTAACAGAATACAAAGCAGTTTCTCAGAAAGCTTCTTTCCAGTTTTTAAGGGAAGATATTTCCATTTTCACCATAGCCCTCTATGGGCTTCCAAATATCACTTTGCAAATTCCACCAGAACAGTCTTAGCGAAAGGCTTCTTGAAGGGAAAGCTGTAACTCTGTGACATGAATTAACAGAACACAAAACAGTCCTTCAGAAAGCTTCTTTCCAGTTTTTAACGGAAGATATTTCCTTTTTCACCATAGCCCTCTATGGGCTTCCAAATATCACTTTGCAAATTCCACCAGAATAGTCTTAGCGAAAGGCTTCTTCAGGGGAAAGCTGTAACTCTGTGACATGAATTAACAGAACACAAAACAGTACTTCAGAAAGCTTCTTTCCAGTTTTTAAGGGAAGATATTTCCTTTTTCACCATAGCCCTGTATGGGCTTCCAAATATCTCTTTGCAAATTCCACAAGAACAGTCTTAGCGAAAGTCTTCTTGAGGGAAAAGCTGTAACTCTCTGAGATGAATTGACAGAACACAGAGCAGTTTCTCAGAAAGCTTCTTTTCAGTTTTTATCTTCGGATATTTCCTTTTTCACCATAGCACTCTATGGGCTTCCAGATATCACTTTGCAAATTCCACAAGCACAGTCTTAGCGAAAGGCTTCTTCAGGGGAAAGCTGTAACTCTGTGAGTTGAACTAACAGAACACAAAGCAGTTTCTCAGAAATCTTCTTTCCACTTTTTAACGAAAGTTATTTCCTTTTTCACCTTAGCCCTCTATGCGATTCCAAACATCACTTTGAAAATTTCACAAGAACAGTCTTAGCGAAAGTCTTCTTGAGGGAAAAGCTGTAACTCTGTGAGATGAATTGACAGAACACAAAGCAGTTTCTCAGAAAGCTTCTTTTCAGTTTTAATCTTAGGATACTTCCTTTGCCAGCATAGCCCTCTATGGGCTTCCAAAAATCATTTTCAAATTCCACAAAAACAGTCTTGGGGAAAGGCTTCTTGAGGGGAAAGCTGTTACTCTGTGAGATGAATTAACAAACACAAAGCAGTTTCTCAGAAATCTTTTCAGTTTTTAACGGAAGATATTTTCTTTTTTGCCACAGCTCTCTATGGGCTTCCTAATATCACTATGCAAATTCCCCAAGAACAGTCTTAGAGAAAGAATTCTTGAGGGGAAAGCTGTAGCTGTGAGAGATGAATTAACAGAACACAAAGCAATTTCTCAGAAAGCTACTTTTCAGTTTTTATCTTAGGAAGTTTCCTTTTTCACCTTTGGGCTCTGGGGCTTCCAAAAATCACTTTGCGAATTCCACAAGAAGAGTCCTAGCGAAAGGCTTCTTGAGGGCAAAGCTGTAACTCTGTGAGATGAAATAACAGAAGACAAAGCAGTTTCCCAGAAAGCTTTATTCCAGTTTTTAACTGAAGATGTTTCATTTTTCACCAGAACCCCCTATGGGCTTCCAAATATCACTTTGCAAATTCCACAAAAACAGCCTTAGCGAAAGGCTTCTTGAGGGGAAATCTGTAATTCTGCGAGATGAATTAACAGAACACAAAGCAGTTTCTCAGAAAGTTTCTTTCCAGTTTTTAACGGAAGATATTTCCTTTTTCGCCATAGCCCTCTATGGGCTTCCAAATATGACTTTGAAAATTCCACAGGAATAATCTTACTGATAGCCTTCTTGAGGGGAAAGTTATAACTCTGCGACATGAATTAAGAGAACACAATGCAGTTTCTGAGAAAGCTTCCTTTCGGTTTTTATCTTAGGATATTTCCTTTTTCGCAATAACCATCTATGGTCTTCAAATATCACTTTGCAAATTCCACAACAACAGTCTCAGTGAACGGTTTCTTGAGGGGAAAGCTGTAGCTATGTGAGATGAATTAGCATAACACAAAGCAGTCTCTCAGAAATCTTCTTTCCAGATTTTAACCGAAGATACTTCCTTTTTCACCATAGCCCCCTACGGGCTTCCAAATATCACTTTTCAAATTCCGGAAGATCAGCCTTAGCTAAAGGTTTCTTGAGGAGAAACGTGTAACACTGTGAGATGAATTAACAGAACACAAAGCAGTTTCTCAGAAAGCTTCTTTTCGGTTTTTATCTTAGGATATTTCCATTTTCACCATAGCCCTCTATGGTCTTCGAAATATCACTTTGCAAATTCCACAAGAACCGTCTTAGCAAAAGGCTTCTTGAGAGGAAAGCTGTAACTCTGTGAGGTGAATTAGCAGAACACAAAGCAGTTTCTCAGAAAGTTTCTTTTCAGTTTCTATTTTAAGATATTTACTTTTTCACCGTAGCCCTCTTTGGGCTGCCAAATATCACTTTGCAAATTCCAGAAGAACAGTCTTAGCGAAAAGCTTCTTGAGGAGAAAGCTGTACCTCTGTGAGATGAATTAACAGAACACAATGCAGTTTCTTAGAAGGCTTCTTTTCAGTTTTTTTCTTAGGATATTTCCTTTTTCACCATAAACCTCTATAGGCTTCCAAATATCGCTTTGCAAATTCTACAAGAACAGCTTTAACTATAGGCTCCCTGAGGGAAAGCTGTAACACTGTGAGATGAATTAACAGAACACAAAGCAGTTTCTCAGAAAGCTTCTTGCCAGTTTTTAACGGAAGATATTTACTTTTTCACCATAGTCCTCTATGGGCTTCCAAATATCACTCTGCAAATTGCAAAAGAGCAGTCTTAGCGAAAGGTTTCTTGAGGGAAAAGCTGTAATTGTGTGATATGAATTAAGAGAATACAAAGCAGTCTCTCAGAAAGCTTCTTTTCAGTTTTTAACTGAAGATATTTCCTTTTTCACCATGGCCTTTTATGGGCTTCCAAATG
This sequence comes from Chlorocebus sabaeus, assembly GCF_047675955.1. Taxonomy (NCBI): domain Eukaryota; kingdom Metazoa; phylum Chordata; class Mammalia; order Primates; family Cercopithecidae; genus Chlorocebus; species Chlorocebus sabaeus. Next base: position 41,102 of record NW_027327740.1, on the reverse strand, counting down.
TCACGTTGCAAATTCCACAAGAACAGTCTTAGCGAAAGGCTTCTTGAGAGGAAAGCTGTAACTCTGTGAGATGAATTAATGGAACACAAAGCTGTCTCTCAGAAAGCTTCTTTCCAGTTTTTTAAGGAAGATATTTTCTCTTTCACCAAAGCCATCTATGGGCTTCCAAATATCACTTTGGAAATTCCACAAGAACAGTCTTAGAGAAAGGCTTCTTGAGTGGAAAGATGTAACTCTGTGACATGAATTAACAGAACACAAGTCAGTTTCTCAGAAAGATTCTTTACAGTTTTTAATGGAAGATATTTGCTTTTTCACCATTGCACTCTATGGGCTTCCAAATATTACTTTCCAAATTTCACAAGAACAGTCTTAGTGAACGGCTTCCTGAGGGGAAGCTGTAACTCTGTGAGATGAACTAACTTTTTCACTATAGCCCCTATGAGCTTCCAAACATCACTTTGCATTTTCCACAAGAAGAGTCTCAGAGAAAGACTTCTTGAGGGGAAAGCTGTACCTCTCAGAGATGAATTAACAGAACACAAAGCAGTTTCTCAGAAAGCTTCTTTTCAGTTTTTATCTCAGGATATTTCCTTTTTCACCATAGCCTTCTAAGGTCTTCCAAATATCACTTTGCAAATACCACAAGAACACTCTTAGCGAAAGGCTTCTTGAGGGGAAAGCTGTAACTCTGTGAGATGAATTAACAGAACACAAAGCAGTTTGTCAGAAAGCTTCTTTACAGTTTTTAACTGAAGATATTTCTTTTTTCACGATAGCCCTCCATGACCTTCCAAATGTCACTTTGCAATTTCCAGAAGAACCGCCATCGCGAAAGTCTTCTTGAGGGAAAAGCTGTAACGCTGTGAGATAAATTGACAGAACACAAATCAGTTTCTCAGAAAGCTTCTTTTCAGTTTTTATCTTAGGATATTTCCTTTTTCACCATAGTCTTCTAAGGTCTTCCAAATATCACTTTGCATATTCCACAAGAACAGTCTTAGGGAAAGGCTTCATGAAGGGAAAGCTGTAAGGCTCTGAGATGAATTAACAGAACACAGAGACGTTTCTCAGAAATCTTCTTTCCAGATTTTAATGGAAGATACTTCCTTTTTCACCATAGCCCCCTATGGGCTTCCAAATATCACTTTTCAAATTCCACAAGATCAGACTTAGCTAAAGGTTTCTTGAGGAGAAATTTGTAACAATGTGAGGTGAATTAACAGAACACAAAGCAGTTTCTCAGAAAGCTTCTTTCCAGTTTTCAACGGAAGATATTTCCTTTTTCACCATAGTCCTCCATGGGCTTCCCAATATCACTCTGCGAATTCCACAAGAGCAGTCTTAGCGAAAGGATTCTTGAGGGGAAAGTTGTAATTGTGTGAGATGAATTAAGAGAATACAAAGCAGTCTCTCAGAAAGCTTCTTTTCAGTTTTTAACTGAAGATATTTCCTTTTTCACCATGGCCCTTTATGGGCTTCCAAATATCACTTTGCAAATTCCCCAAGAACAGTCTTAGCGAAAGGCTTCTTGAGGGGAAAGCTGTAACTCTGTGAGATTAATTAACAGAATACAAAGCAGTTTCTCAGAAAGCTTCTTTCCAGTTTTCAACTGAAGATATTTCCTTTTTCACCATAGCCCTCCATGGGCTTCCAAATGTCACTTTTCAAATTCCACAAGAACCGCCATCGCGAAAGTATTCTTGAGGGGAAAGCTGTAACTCTGTGAGATAAATTGACAGAACACTAGGCAGTTTCTCTGAAAGCTTCTTTTCAGTTTTTATCTTAGGATATCTCCTTTTTCACCGTATCCCTCTGTGGGCTTCCAAATATCACTTTGCCAATTCCACAAGAACAGTCTTAGGGAAAGGCTTCAAGAGGGGAAAGCTGTAAGTCTCTGAGATGAATTAACAGAACACAAATTAGTTTCTCAGAAATCTTCTTTCCAGATTTTAACGGAAGATACTTCCTTTTTCACCATAGCCCCCTATGGGCTTCCATATATCACTTTTCAAGTTCCACAAGATCAGTCTTAGCTAAAGGTTTCTTGTGGAGAAATTTGTAACACTGTGAGATGAATTAACAGAACACGAAGCAGTTTCTCAGAAAGCTTCTTTCCACTTTTTAACGGAAGATATTTCCTTGTTCACCATGGCCGTCTATGGGCTTCCAAATATCACTTTGCAAATTCCACAAGAACAGTCTTAGCGAAAGTCTTCTTGAGGGGAAAGCTGTAACTCTGTGAGACGAATTAACAGAACACAAAGCAGTTTCTCAGAAAGCTTCTTTCCTGTTTTTAACGGAAGTTATTTCCCTTTTCACTGTAGCCCTCTATGGGCTTCCAAATATCACTTTGCAAATTCCAGAAGAACAGTCTTAGCGAAAAGCTTCTTGAGGAGAAAGCTGTATCTCTGTGAGATGAATTAACAGAACACAATGCAGTTTCTTAGAAGGCTTCTTTTCATTTTTTAACTTAGGATATTTCCTTTTCCACCATATCCCTCTATGGGCTTCCAAATATCACTTTGAATATTCCACAAGAACAGTCTTAGCCAAAGGCTTCTTGAGGTGAAAGCTGTAACCCTGTGAGATGAATTAACAGAGCACGAAGCAGTTTCTCAGAAAGCTTCTTTTCAGTTTTTATCTTAGGATATTTCCTTTTTCTCCATAGCCCTCTATGGGCTTCCAAACGTCACTTTGCATATTTCACCAGAACACTCTTAGGGAAAGGCTTCTTGAGGGGAAAGCTGTAACTCTGTGAGATGAATTAACAGAACACAAAGCAGTTTCTCAGAAAGCTTCTTTCCACCTTTTTTTTTAAATATTATATGCTTATTTTCTTTTTTATTTTTATAATTTTGTGTAACAATCACTCATGAAATATCAGAATTCTTACTACTTAGTACATAAAGAATATTCAACAAATATTGTTGCAGTAGAAAGCTAGTCAAGTATGAGCAGGGCAGGAGAGGGCTCCCCTCTTCTACACACCAAATGTGTTGGGAGACCCACAGGTGATGGTCAAGGGGTTGTTAACTGTTTCTCTAAAGTAGTAATTGGTCATACCTGGTGTCAAGGAAAGGCAGGCTTCTAATAGAAAACACCTGAAACTGATCAGCAACTTCCCAATGAGATCTCAGGAGTGAGGAGAAGTAAGGCAAGATCCCGGAAGTATGCCAATGTATAAAACCCCAAATCAAGAATTCAAGCTGTGCACTTGTCTTCTCAAGTCTCCCACTTGGCCCTCTTCCAGGTTGTACTTCCCTTCTTTTCCTTTCTGTTTTAAAGCCTTTTAATAAACCTTCACTCCTGCTCTGAGAATTACCTCTGTCTCACTTTCTGCCTTATGCCCCTTAGTGGAATTCCTTCTGAGGAAGCAAGAATGGAGGGTGCTGCAAGCCTATACAGATTCGCCGCCAATGTCTCCAGAACTCGGATGTCTTCCACAGGTAATAACATTGCTTTAAATATTTTTCATAATTATATCATGCTAAAAACTAAGTATAACAGTGTCAAATAGAAATACAATTAAAGCTTTTTGAATTCTATTTTACTTTACAAGTTTTTTAAAATCAAGTATGATTTTTCCTGGTGCCATTAAATTATAATTCTTTTCATATTTATATTTAATCATTTTATATAGAATTATTTTATATTTCTAGTACTTATTATTCTAGTATATCTCTTTTAGGCTTACTTTATGTCTCACTTTTATAAAAATAAGTAAAATATATATTTGATACATTACAATAACTTAGCAAAATGCTCAGGTATAATGCTATTTAAAAATTAATATACCATATTTATATAATGCTATAATTTTCTCATAAAATAATAAATCTTTTTAATGTTTGAAATTATAGGATGATAAGTGGTCTTTAATTTATTCCCCTTGTTTGAATTTTCAGTAGTGAATATGTCCTTTCAAAAATATTTTTATGATAAATTCCAAATGCATACAATAGTGGATTACCTCTAGGTACTCATCATTCATTTCACCAACATCAACACTTGTCCAATTCCTTTTATCTTCACTCACTTCTCCCCATTTCCCCCAACCGCATTCCTGCCACAACTGCTGACGCAAACCGTTCAAAGGATTGTTTGGTCAATCCTTTTGTAACAATTTAGTTATGTGCTTTTCCTAAAAAATAAGTGGAAGATTATTTTTTATTTTTTATTTTTTATTTTTTAAAATTATTTCAATTTTGTGGGTATATAGTAGATGTATGTATTTATGGGGTGAATGAGATGTTCTGATTCAGGCATGCAATGAATAATAATGACATCATGTAAAATGGGGTATCCATTCTCTCAAGCATTTATCCTTTGTGTTACAAGCAATCCAATTAGACTCTTTTAGTTATTTTAAAATGCACAGTTAAATTATTCCTGACTATAGTCGCCTTGTTGTGCTATCAAATACTAGATCTTATTTATTCTTTCTGTTTTTTTGTACCCATTAACCATCTCCAGCTTTGCCTCAAACCCCCACTACCCTTCCCAGCCTCTGGTAACCATGCTTCTACTCTCTATCTCCATGAGTTCAATTGTTTTGATTTTTAGATCTCACAAATAAGTGAGAACATGAAATTAGAATTATTATTAAACAGATCTCAAAATGTGACTTAGTTGCGTATCTTCTCCTCCTCTCCCTGTATCAACCTGTTTCAGCCTGGAAGCCTCTAGTGGGAAGGAGGGATGTGGTTGGTTGCTTCTTTTTTTTTTTTTTTTTTATTTTAAGTTCTAGGGTACATGTGCATAACGTGCAGGTTGGTTACATATGTATACTTGTGCCCTGTTGCTGTGCTGCACCCATCAACTCATCAGCACCCATCAACTCGTCATTTACATCAGGTATAACTCCCAATGCAATCCCTCCCCCCTTCCCCCTCCCCATGATAGGCCCCGGTGTGTGATGTTCCCCTTCCCGAGTTGTTCAGTTCCCACCTATGAGTGAGAACATGCGGTGTTTGGTTTTCTGTTCTTGTGATAGTTTGCTAAGAATGATGGTTTCCAGCTGCATCCATGTCCCTACAAAGGACACAAACTCATCCTTTTCTATGGCTGCATAGTATTCCATGGTGTTTATGTGCCACATTTTCTTAATCCAGTCTGTCACTGATGGACATTTGGGTTGATTCCAAGTCTTTGCTATTGTGAATAGTGCCGCAATAAACATACGTGTGCATGTGTCTTTATAGCAGCATGATTTATAATCCTTTGGGTATATACCCCGTAATGGGATGGCTGGGTCATATGGTACGTCTAGTTCTAGATCCTTGAGGAATCGCCATACTGTTTTCCATAATGATTGAACTAGTTTACAATCCCACCAACAGTGTAAAAGTGTTCCTATTTCTCCACATCCTCTTCAGCACCTGTAGTTTCCTGACTTTTTAATGATCACCATTCTAATTGGTGTGAGATGGTATCTCAGTGTGGTTTTGATTTGCATTTCTCTGATGGCCAGTCACCGCGTCCGGCCTCTGATGGTAGTTTCTTTTGCTGTGCAGAAGCTCTTTAGTTTAATGAGATCCCATTTGTCAATTTTGGCTTTTGCTGCCATTGCTTTTGGTGTTTTAGACATGAAGTCTTTGCCCATGCCTATGTCCTGAATGGTACTACCTAGGTTTTCCTCTAGGGTTTTTATGGTATTAGGTCTAACGTTTAAGTCTCTAATCCATCTTGAATTAATTTTCGTATAAGGAGTAAGGAAAGGATCCAGTTTCAGCTTTCTGCTTATGGCTAGCCAATTTTCCCAGCACCATTTATTAAATAGGGAATCCTTTCCCCATTTCTTGTTTCTCTCAGTTTTGTCAAAGATCAGATGGCTCTAGATGTGTGGTATTATTTCTGAGGACTCTGTTCTGTTCCATTGGTCTATATCTCTGTTTTGGTACCAGTACCATGCTGTTTTGGTGACTGTAGCCTTGTAGTATAGTTTGAAGTCAGGTAGCGTGATGCCTCCAGCTTTGTTCTTTTGACATAGGATTGTCTTGGAAATGCGGGCTCTTTTTTGGTTCCATATGAACTTTAAAGCAGTTTTTTCCAATTCTGTGAAGAAACTCATTGGTAGCTTGATGGGGATGGCATTGAATCTATAAATAACTTTGGGCAGTATGGCCATTTTCACAATATTGATTCTTCCTATCCATGAGCATGGTATGTTCTTCCATTTTTTTGTGTCCTCTTTTATTTCATTGAGCAGTGGTTTGTAGTTCTCCTTGAAGAGGTCCTTTACATCCCTTGTAAGTTGGATTCCTAGGTGTTTTATTCTCTTTGAAGCAATTGTGAATGGAAGTTCATTCATGATTTGGCTCTCTGTTTGTCTGTTACTGGTGTATACGAATGCTTGGGATTTTTGCACATTAATTTTGTATCCTGAGACTTTGCTGAAGTTGCTTATCAGCTTGAGGAGATTTCGGGCTGAGACAATGGGATTTTCTAAATATACAATCATGTCATCTGCAAAGAGGGACAATTTGACTTCTTCTTTTCCTAACTGAATCCCCTTGATTTCTTTCTCTTGCCTGATTGCCCTAGCCAGGACTTCCAACACTATGTTGAATAGGAGTGGTGAGAGAGGGCATCCCTGTCTTGTGCCAGTTTTCAAAGGGAATTTTTCCAGTTTTTGCCCTTTCAGTATGATATTGGCTGTGGGTTTGTCATAAATAGCTCTTATGATTTTGAGGTACGTTCCATCAATACCGAATTTATTGAGCGTTTTTAGCATGAAGGGCTGTTGAATTTTGTCAAAAGCCTTTTCTGCATCGATTGAGATAATCATGTGTTTCTTGTCTTTGGTTCTGTTTATATGCTGGATTATGTTTATTGATTTGCGAATGTTGAACCAGCCTTGCATCCCAGGGATGACGCCCACTTGATCATGGTGGATAAGCTTTTCGATGTGCTGTTGAATACGGTTTGCCAGTATTTTATTGAGGATTTTTGCATCGATGTTCATCAGGGATATTGGTCTAAAATTCTCTTTTTTTGTTGTGTCTCTGCCAGGCTTTGGTATCAGGATGATGTTGGCCTCATAAAATGAGTTAGGGAGGATTCCCTGTTTTTCTATTGATTGGAATAGTTTCAGAAGGAATGGTACCAGCTCCTCTTTGTACCTCTGGTAGAATTCAGCTGTGAATCCATCTGGTCCTGGACTTTTTTTGATTGGTAGGCTATTAATTATTGCCTCAATTTCAGAGCCTGCTATTGGTCTATTCAGGGATTCAACTTCTTCCTGGTTTAGTCTTGGAAGAGTGTAAGTTTCCAGGAAATTATCCATTTCTTCTAGATTTTCTAGTTTATTTGCGAAGAGGTGTTTATAGTATTCTCTGATGGTAGTTTGTATTTCTGTGGGGTCGGTGGTGATATCCCCTTCATCATTTTTTATTGCATCTATTTGATTCTTCTCCCTTTTCTTCTTTATTAGTCTTGCTAGCGGTCTGTCAATTTTGTTGATCTTTTCAAAAAACCAACTCCTGAATTCATTGATTTTTTGGAGGGATTTTTGTGTCTCTATCTCCTTCAGTTCTGCTCTGATCTTAGTTATTTCTTGCCTTCTGCTAGCTTTTGAATGAGTTTGCTCTTGCTTCTCTAGTTCTTTTAATTGCGATGTTAGAGTGTCAATTTTAGATCTTTCCTGCTTTCTCTTGTGGGCATTTAGTGCTATAAATTTCCCTCTACACACTGCTTTAAATGTGTCCCAGAGATTCTGGTATGTTGTATCTTTGTTCTCATTGGTTTCAAAGAACATCTTTATTTCTACCTTCATTTCGTCATGTACCCTGTAGTCATTCAGGAGCAGGTTGTTCAGTTTCCATGTAGTTGAGCGGTTTTGATTGAGTTCCTTAGTCCTGAGTTCTAGTTTGATTACAGTGTGGTCTGAGAGACAGTTTGTTACAATTTCTGTTCTTGTACATTTACTGAGGAGTGCTTTACTTCCAACTATGTGGTCAATTTTGGAATAAGTGCGATGTGGTGCTGAGAAGAATGTATATTCTGTTGATTTGGGGTGGAGAGTTCTATAGATGTCTATTAGGTCTGATTGCTGCAGAGATGAGTTCAATTCCTGGATATCCTTGTTAATTTTCTGTCTTGTTGTTCTGTCTAATGTTGACAGTGGAGTGTTGAAGTCTCCCATTATTATTGTATGGGAGTCTAAGTCTCTTTGTAAGGCTCTAAGGACTTGCTTTATGAATCTGGGTGCTCCTGTATTGGGTGCATATATATTTAGGATAGTTAGCTCTTCCTGTTGAATTGATCCCTTTACCATTATGTAATGGCCTTCTTTGTCTCTTTTGATCTTTGATGGTTTAAAGTCTGTTTTTTCAGAGACTAGTATTGCAACCCCCGCTTTTTTGTGTTCTCCATTTGCTTGGTAAATCTTCCTCCATCCCTTTATTTTGAGCCTATGTATGTCTCTGCGTGTGAGATGGGTCTCCTGAATACAGCAGACTGATGTTTCTTGACTCTTTATCCAGTTTGCCAGTCTGTGTCTTTTAATTGGAGCATTTAGTCCATTTACATTTAAGGTTAATATTGTATTGTTATGTGTGAACTTGATCCTACCATTATGATATTAACTGGTTATTTTGCTCGTTAGTTGATGCAGTTTCTTCCTAGCCTTGATGGTCTTTACATTTTGGCATGTTTTTGCAGTGGCTGGTACCGGTTGTTCCTTTCCATGTTTAGTGCTTCCTTCAGGGTCTCTTGTAAGGCAGGCCTAGTGGTGACAAAATCTCTAAGCATTTGCTTATCTGTAAAGGATTTTATTTCTCCTTCACTTATGAAACTTAGTTTGGCTGGATATGAAATTCTGGGTTGAAAATTCTTTTCTTTAAGAATGTTGAATATTGCCCCCACTCTCTTCTGGCTTGTAGAGTTTCTGCCGAGAGATCTGCTGTTAGTCTGATGGGCTTCCCTTTTTGGGTAACACGACCTTTCTCTCTGGCTGCCCTTAAGATTTTTTCTTCATTTCAACTTTGGTGAATCTGGCAATTATGTGTCTTGGAGTTGCTCTTCTCGAGGAGTATCTTTGTGGTGTTCTCTGTATTTCCTGGATTTGAATGTTGGCCTGCCCTACTAGGTTGGGGAAGTTCTCCTGGATGATATACTGAAGAGTGGTTTCCAACTTGGTTCCATTTTGCCCCTCACGTTCAGGCACCCCAAACAGACGTAGATTTGGTCTTTTTACATAATCCCATACTTCTTGCAGGCTTTGTTCACTTCTTTTTCTTCTTTTTTCTTTTGATTTCTCTTCTCCCTTCATTTCGTTCATTTGATCCTTAATCGCTGATACTCTTTTCCAGTTGATCGAGTCGGTTACTGAAGCTTTTGCATTTGTCACGTATTTCTCGTGTCATGATTTTCATCTCTTTCATTTCGTTTATGAAGTTCTCTGCATTAATTATTCTAGCCATCAATACTTACACTTTTTTTTCAAGACTTTTAGTTTCTTTGCGCTGGGTAGGTAATTCCTCCTTTAGCTCTGAGAAGTTTGATGGACTGAAGCCTTCTTCTATCATCTCGTCAAAGTCATTCTCCGTCCAGCTTTGATTCGTTGCTGGCGATGAGCTGCGCTCCTTTGCCGGACGAGATGCGATCTTATTTTTTGAAATTCCAGCTTCTCTGCCCTGCTATTTCCCCATCTTTGTGGCTTTATCTGCCTCTGGTTTTTAGCAGAAGATATTTCCTTTTTCACCATAGCCCTCTATGGGCTTCCAAATATCACTTTGCACATTTCAAAAGAACTGCCTTAGTGAACGGATTCTTGCGGGGAAAGCTGTAATTCTGTGCAATGAATTAACAGAACACAAAGCAGTTTCTCAGAAATCTTGTTTCCAGTTTTTAACGAAAGATATTTCCTTTTTCACCATAGCCCCCATGGGCTTCAAAATATCACTTTTCAAATTCCACAAGAACAGTCTTAGCGAAAGTCTTCTTGAGGAGAAAGGTGTAACGCTGTGAGATGAATTACCAGAACACAAAGCAGTTTCTCAGAAAGCTTCTTTTCGGTTTTTATCTTAGGATATTTTCATTTTCACCGTAGCCATCTATGGGATTCCAAATATCACTTTGCAAATTCCACAAGAACAGTCTTAGCGAAAGGCATCTTGAGGGGAAAGCTGTAAATCTGTGAGATGAATTAACAGAAAACAAAGCTGTTTCTAAAAAACATTCTTTCCAGTTTTTAACGGAAGATATTTCCTTTTTCAACATAGCCCTCTATGGGCTTCCAAATATCACCTTGAAAATTCCACAGGAACAATCTTAGTGAACGGCTTCTTGAGGGGAAAGCTATAACTCTGTGAGAGGAATTAAGAGAACATAATGCAGTTTCTCAGAAAGCTTCTTTTTGGTTTTTACCTCAGAATATTTCCTTTTTGCCATAACCCTCTATGGGCTTCTAAAATCACTTTGCAAATTCCAGAAGAAAAGTGTTAGCGTAATTCTTCTTGAGGAGAAAGCCGTAATTCTGTGAGATGAATTAACAGGACAAAAAGCACTTTCTCAGAAATCTTCTTTCCAGTTTATAACGGAAAATATTTCCTTATTCACCATAGCCCTCTATGGCCTTCTAAATACCACTTTAGAAATGACACAAGAACAGTCCTAGCGAAAGACTTCTTGAGGGGAAAGCTGTAACTCTGTGAGATGAATTAACAGAACACAAAACAGTTTCTCAGAAAGCTTCTTTCCAGTTTTCAACTGAAGATATTTCCTTTTTAACCATAGCCCTATATGGGCTACCAAATATCACTTTGCAAATTCCACAAGAACAGATTAGTGAAGGTCTTCTTGAGGGGAAAGCTGTAACTCTGTGAGATGAATTAACAGAACACAAAGCAGTTTCTCAGAAAGCTTCTTTCCAGTTTTTAACTGAAGATATTTCCTTTTTCACCGTAGCCCTCTATGGGCTTCCAAATATCACTTTGCAAATTCCACAAGAACAGTCTTACCGAAAGGCTTCTTGAGGGGAAAGCTGTAACTCTGTGCGATGAATTAACAGAACACAAATCAGTTTCTCAGAAAGCTTCTTTTCAGTTTTTGTCTTAGGATGTTTCCTTTTTCACCTTTGGGCTCTAGGGTCTTCCAAATATCACTTTGCGAATTCCACAAGAAGAGTCTTAGCGAAAGGCTTCTTGAGGGCAAAGCTCTAACCCTGTGAGTTGAAATAACAGAAGACAAAGCAGTTTCCCAGAAAGCTTTATTCCAGTTTTTCACTGAAGATGTTTCATTTTTCACCATAACCCCCTATGGGCTTCCAAATATCACTTTGCAAATTCCACAAAAACAGTCTTAGGGAAAGACTTTTTGTGGGGAAAGCTGTAGCTCTGTGATATGAATTAACAGAACACAAAGCAGTTTCTCAGAATCATTCTTTCCACTTTTTAACTGAAGATATTTCCTTTTTCAATATAGCCCTCTGTGGGCTTCCAAATATCACTCTGCAAATTCCAAAAGAGCAGTCTTAGCAAAAGGCTTCTTGAGGGGAAAGCTGTAATTGTGTGATATGAATTAAGAGAATACAAAGCAGTCTCTCAGAAAGCTTCTTTTCAGTTTTTAACGGAAGATATTTCCTTTTTCACCATGGCTCTTGATGGGCTTCCAAATGTCACGTTGCAAATACCACAAGAACAGTCTTAGCGAACGGCTTCTTGAGGGGAAAGCTGTAACTCTGTGAGATGAATTAATGGAACACAAAGCTGTCTCTCAGAAAGCTTTTTTCCAGTTTTTTAAGGAAGATATTTTCTCTTTCACCATAGACATCTATGGGCTTCCAAATATCACTTTGGAAATTCCACAAGAACCGTCTTAGGGAAAGGCTTCTTGAGTGGAAAGCTGTAACTCTGTGACATGAATTAACAGAACACAAGTCAGTTTCTCAGAAAGATTCTTTACAGTTTTTAATGGAAGATATTTTCTTTTTCACCATTTCACTCTATAGGCTTCCAAATATTTCTTTCCAAATTTCACAAGAACAGTCTTAGAGAACGGCTTCCTGAGGGGAAGCTGTAACTCTGTGAGATGAACTAACTTTTTCACCATAGCCCCTATGAGCTTCCAAACATCACTTTGCATTTTCCACCAGAACAGTCTCAGAGAAAGACTTCTTGAGGGGAAAGCTGTACCTCTCTGAGATGAATTAACAGAACACAAAGCAGTTTCTCAGAAAGCTTCTTTTCAGTTTTTATCTAAGGATATTTCCTTTTTCACCATAGCCTTCTAAGGTCTTCCAAATATCACATTGCAAATACCACAAGAACACTCTTAGCGAAAGGCTTCTTGAGGGGAAAGCTGTAACTCTGTGAGATGAATTAACAGAACACAAAGCAGTTTGTCAGAAAGCTTCTTTCAAGTTTTGAACTGAAGATATTTCCTTTTTCAACATAGCCCTCCATGGGCTTCCAAATGTCACTTTGCAAATTCCACAAGAACCGCCATCGCCAACGTCTTCTTGAGGGGAAAGCTGTAACTCTGTGAGATAAATTGATAGAACACAAAGCACTTTCTCAGAAAGGTTCTTTTCAGTTTTTATCTTAGGATATCACCTTTTTCACCATAGCCCTCTGTGGGCTTCCAAATATCACTTTGCAAATTCCACAAGAACAGTCTTAGGGAAAGGCTTCACGAGGGGAAAGCTGTAAGTCTCTGATATGAATTAACAGTACACAGAGACGTTTCTCAGAAATCTTCTTTCCAGATTTTAACGGAAGATACTTCCTTTTTCACCATAGCCCCCTATGGGCTTCCAAATATCACTTTTCAAATTCCACAAGATCAGACTTAGTTAAAGATTTCTTGAGGAGAAATTTGTAACACTGTGAGATGAATTAACAGAACACAAAGCAGTTTCTCAGAAAGCTTCTTTTCGGTTTTTATCTTAGGATATTTCCATTTTCAACATAGCTCTCTTCGGTTTTCAAAATATCACTTTGCAAATTCCACAAGAACAGTCTTAGCGAAAGTCTTCTTGAGGGGAAAGATGTAACTCTGTGATATGAATTAACAGAACACAAAGCAGTTTCTCAGAAAGCTTCTTTCCAGTTTTTAACGTAAGATATTTCCTTTTTCACCATAGCCCTCTATGGGCTTCCAAATATCACTCTGCAAATTCCACAAGAGCAGTCTTACCGAAAGGATCCTTGAGGGGAAAGCTGTAATTGTGTGAGATGAATTAAGAGAATACAAAGAAGTCTCTCAGAAAGCTTCTTTCCAGTTTTTAACGGAAGATATTTCCTTTTTCACCATGGCCCTTTATGGGCTTCCAAATATCACTTTGCAAATTCCACAAGAACAGTCTTAGCGAAAGGCTTCTTGAGGGGAAAGCTGTAACTCTGTGAGATTAATTAATGGAACACAAAGCAGTCTTTCAGAAAGATTCTTTCCAGCATTTTAAGGAAGATATTTCATTTTTCACCACAGCTCTCTAGGGGTTCCAAATATCTCTTTGCAAATTCCACAAGAACAGTCTTAGGGAAATGCTTCTTGAGTGGAAAGCTGTAACTCTGTGACATGAACTAACAGAACACAAGGTAGTTTCTCAGAAAGATTCTTTACACTTTTTAATGGAAGATATTTTCTTTTTCACCATAGCCCTCTATGGGATTCCAAATATTACGTTCCAAATTTCATAAGAACAGTCTTATTGAACGGCTTCCTGAGGGGAAAGCTGTAACTCTGTGAGATGAACTAACAGAACACTAAGCAGTTTCTCAGAAAGCTTCTTTTCAGTTTTTGTCTTAGGATATTTCCTTTTTCACCATAACCTTCTAAGGTCTTCCAAATATCTCTTTGCAAATTCCACAAGAACATTCTTAGGGAAAGGCTTCTTGAGTGGAAAGCTGTAACTCTGTGAGATGAATTAACAGAACACAAAGCAGTTTGTCAGAAAGCTGCTTTCCAGTTTTTAATTGAAGATGTTTCCTTTTTCACTGTAACCCTCCATGGGCTACCAAATGTGACTTTGCAAATTCCACAAGAACCGCCATCACGAAAGTCTTCTTGAGGGGAAAGCTGTAACTCTGTGAGATAAATTTACAGAACACAAAGCAGTTTCTCAGAAAGCTTCTTTTCACTTTTTATCTTAGGATACCTCCTTTTTCACCATAGCCCTCTGTGGGCTTCCAAATATCACTTTGCAAATTCCACAAGAACAGTCTTAGGGAAAGGCTTCATGAGGGGAAAGCTGTAAGTCTCTGAGATGAATTAACAGAACACAAAGTAGTTTCTCAGAAATCTTCTTTCCAGATTTTAACGGAAGATACTTCCTTTTCCACCATAGCCCCCTATGGACTTCCAAATATATCTTTTCAAATTCCACAAGATCAGCCTTAGCTAAAATTTTCTTGAGTAGAAATTTGTAACACTGTGAGATGAATTAAAAGAACAGAAAGCAGTTCCTCAGAAAGATTCTTTCCACTTTTTAACGGAAGATATTTGCTTTTTCACCATAGCCCTCTATGGGCTTCCAAATATCATTTTACAAATTCCACAAGAACAGTCTTAGCGAAAGGCTTCTTGAGGGGAAAGCTCTAACTCTGTGAGATGAATTAACAGAACACAAAGCAGTTTCTCAGAAGGCTTCTTTCCTGTTTTTAACAGAAGTTATTTCCTTTTTCATCGTAGCCCTCTATGGGCTTCAAAATTGACTTTGCAAATTCCAGAAGAACAGTCTTAGCGAAAAGATTCTTGAGGAGAAAGCTGTATCTCTGTGAGATGAATTAACAGAACACAATGCAGTTTCTTAGAAGGCTTCTTTTCAGTTTTTATCTTAGCATATTTCCTATTTCACCAGAGCCCTCTATGGGCTTCCAAATATCACTTTGCAAATTCCACATGAACAGCTTTAGCAAAAGACTTCCTGAGGGGAAAGCTGTGACTCTGTGAGATGAATTAACAGAACACAAAGCAGTTTGTCAGAAAGCTTCTTTCCAGTTTTTAACTGACGATGTTTCCTTTTTCACCGTAACCCTCCATGGGCTTCCAAATGTGACATTGCAAATTCCACAAGAACCGCCATCACGAAAGTCTTCTTGAGGGGAATGCTGTAACTCTGTGAGATAAATTGACAGAACACAAAGCAGTTTCTCAGAAAGCTTCTTTTCACTTTTTATCTTAGGATACCTCCTTTTTCACCATAGCCCTCTGTGGGCTTCCAAATATCACTTTGCAAATTCCACAAGAACAGTCTTAGGGAAAGGCTTCATGAGGGGAAAGCAGTAAGTCTCTGAGATGAATTAACAGAACACAAAGTATTTTCTCAGAAATCTTCTTTCCAGATTTTAACGGAAGATACTTCCTTTTTCACCATAGCCCCCTATGGGCTTCCAAATATCCCTTTTCAAATTCCACAAGATCAGCCTTAGCTAAAATTTTCTTGAGTAGAAATTTGTAACATTGTGAGATGAATTAACAGAACAGAA
Source organism: Chlorocebus sabaeus (assembly GCF_047675955.1). NCBI lineage: Eukaryota > Metazoa > Chordata > Mammalia > Primates > Cercopithecidae > Chlorocebus > Chlorocebus sabaeus. The sequence goes on along the minus strand of NW_027327740.1, from coordinate 25,671 downwards.
AGCAGTTCCTCAGAAAGCTTCTTTCCACTTTTTAACGGAAGATATTTCCTTTTTCACAATAGCCCTCTATGGGCTTCCAAATATCATTTTACAAATTCCACAAGAATATTCTTAGCGAAAGGCTTCTTGAGGGAAAGCTGTAACTCTGTGAGATGAATTAACAGAACACAAAGCAGTTTATCAGAACGCTTCTTTCCTGTTTTTAAAGAAGTTATTTCCTTTTCCATCGTAGCCCTCTATGGGCTTCCAAATATCACTTTGCAAATTCCAGAAGAACAGTCTTAGCGAAAAGCTTCTTGAGGAGAAAGCTCTTTCTCTGTGAGATGAATTAACGGAACACAATGCAGTTTCTTAGAAGGCTTCTTTTCAGTTTTTATCTTAGCATATTTCCTATTTCACCAGAGCCCTCTATGGGCTTCCAAATATCACTTTGCAAATTCCACATGAACAGCTTTAGCAAAAGGCTTCCTGAGGGGCAAGCTGTGACTCTGTGAAATGAATTAACAAAACACAAATCAGTTTCTCAGAAAGCTTCTTTCCATTTTTTAACAGAAGATATTTCCTTTTTCACCATATCCTTCTATGGCTTTCCAAATATCACTGTGAAATTCCACAAGAACAGTCTTAGCGAAAGGCTTCTTGAGGAGAAAGCTGTAACCCTGTGAGATGAATTCACAGAACACAAGGCAGTTTCTCAGAAAGCTTCTTTTCAGTTTTTATCTTAGGATATTTGCTTTTTTACCCTAGTCCTCTATGGGCTTCCATATATCACTTTGCAAATTTCACCAGACCACTCTTACAGAAAGGCTTCCTGAGGGGAAAGCTGTAACTCTGTGAGATGAATTAACAGTACACAAAGCAGGTTCTCAGAAAGCTTCTTTCCAGTTTTTAACAGAAGCTATTTCCTTTTTCACCGAAGCCCTCTAAGGGCTTCCAAATAACACTTTGCAAATTCCGCAAGAAGAGTCTTAGGCAAAGTCTTCTTGAGGGGAAAGCTGTGACTCTGTGAGATGAATTAACAGAACACAAATCAGTTTCTCAGAAAGGTTCTTTTCAGTTTTTATCCTAGGATATTTCCTTTTTCACCATAGCCTGCTATGGGCTTCCAAATATCACTTTGCAAGTTCCACAAGAACAGTCTTATTGAAAGGCTTCCTGAGGGGAAAGGTGTAACTCTGTGAGATGAATTAACAGAACACAAAGCAGTTTCTCAGAAAGTTTCTTTCCACTTTTTAACGGAAGATATTTCCTTTTTCACCATAGCCCTCTATTTGCCTCCAAATATCACTTTGCAACTTCCACCAGAACAGTTTTAGCGAAAGGCTTCTTGAGGGGAAAGCTGCAACTCTGTGAGATGAATTAACAGAACACAAAGTAGTTTCTCAGAAAGCTTCTTTTCAGTTTTTATCTTAGGATACTTCCTTTTCCACCTTAGCCCTCTATGGGCTTCCAATATCACTTTGAAAATTCCACAACAACAGTTTTAGCGAAAGTCTTCTTGAAGTGAAAGCTGTAACTCTGTGAGATGAATTAAAAGAACACAAAGCAGTTTCTCAGAAAGCTTCTTTCCAGTTTTTAACTGAAGATATTTCCTTTTTGACCGTAGCCCTCTATGGGCTTCCAAATATCACTTTGCAATTTCCACAAGAACAGTCTTACCGAAAGGCTTCTTGTGGAGAAAGCTGTAACTCTGTGCGATGAATTAGCAGAACACAAATCAGTTTCTCAGAAAGCTTCTTTTCAGTTTTTTTCTTAGGATATTTGCTTTTTCACCATAGCCCGCTGTGGGTTTCCAAATTTCACTTTGCAAATTCCACAAGAACACTCTTAGCGAAAGGCTTCTTGAGGGCAAAACTGTAACTCTGTGAGATGAATTAAAAGAGCACAAAGCAGTTTCTCAGAAAGCTTCTTTCCAGTTCTTAAGGAAAGTTATTTCCTTTTTCACCATAGCCCTCTATGGGCTTCCAAATATTACTTTCAAAATTTCCCAAGAACAGTCTTAGTGAACGGATTCTTGAGGGGAAAGCTGTAACTCTGTGAGATGAATTAACAGAACACAAAGCAGTTTCTCAGAAAGCTCCTTTCCAGTTTTTAACTGAAGATATTTTCTTTTCCAACATAGCCCTCTATGGGCTTCCAAATATCACATTGCAAATTGCAGAAGAACAGTCTTAGCGAAAGGCTTCTTGAGGGAAAAGCTGTAATCAGAAAGCTTCTTTCGAATTTTTAACTGAAGATATTACCTTTTACACCATATCCCTCTAAGGACTTCCAAATATCACTTTGCAAATTCCACAAGAACAGTCTTAGCGAAAGGCTTCTAGAGGGCAAAGCTGTAACTCTGTGAGATGAATTAACAGAACAAAAGCAGTTTCTCAGAAAGCCTCTTTCCAGTTTTTAACTGAAGATATTTACTTTTCCACCGTAGCCCTCGATGGGCTTCCAGATACCACTTTGCAAATTCCACAAGAACAGCCTTAGCAAAGGGCTTCTTCAGGGGAAAGCTGTAACTCTGTGAAATGAATTAACAGAAAGCAAAGGAGTTTCTCAGAAAGCTTCTTTTCAGTTTTTATGTTAGGATATTTCCTTTTACACCATATATCTCTATGGGCTTCCAAATATCACTTTGCAAATTTCACAAGAACAGTCTTAGCGAAAGGCGTCTTGAGGGGATAGCAGTAACTCTGTGAGATGAATTAACAGAACACAAAGCGGTTTCTCCGAAACCTTATTTTCAGTTTTTATCTCAGGTTTTTTCCTTTTTCACCATAGACCTCTATGGGCTTCTAAATATCACTTTCCAAATTCCACAAGAACAGCATTAGGGAAAGGCTTCTTATGGGGAAAGCTGTAACTCTGTGAGATGAATTAACAGAACACAAAGCAGTTTCTCACAAAGCTTCTTTCAATTTTTTAACGGAAGATATTTCCTTTTTCACCAATGCACTCTACGGGCTTCCAAATATCACTTTGCAAATTCCGCAAAAACTGTCTTCGCGAAAGGCTTCTTGAGGGAAAAGCTGTAAGACTGTGAAATGAATTAACAGAACACAAAGCTGTTTCTCAGAAAGATTCTTTCCAGTTTTTAACGGAAGATATTTCCTTTTTCACCATAGCCCTCTCTGGGCTTCCAAATATCACTTTGCAAATTCCACAAGAACAGTCTTAGTGAAAGATTTCTCGAGGGTAAAGCTGTAACTCTGTGAGATGAATTAACAAGACACAAAGAAGTTTCTCAGAAAGCTTCCTTCTAGTTTTTAACTGAAGTTATTTCCTTTTTCACCATAGCCTTCTACGGGCTTCCAAATATCACTTTGCAAATTCCACAAGAACAGTCTTAGCAAAAGTCTACTTGAGGGGAAACCTGTAACTCTGTGAGATGAATTAACAGAACACAAAGCAGTTTCTCAGGAAGCTTCTTTCCTGTTTTTAACGGAGGATATTTCCTTTTTCACCATAGCCCTCTATGGGCTTCTAAATATCACGTTCTATATTGCACAAGAACAGTCTTAGCGAAAGGCTTCATGAGAGGAAAGCTGTAACTCTGTGAGATGAATTAAGACAACACAAAGCAGTTTTTCAGAAAGCTTATTTTCAGTTTTTATCTTAGGCTATTTCCTTTTTCACCGTAGACCTCTGTAGGCTTCTAAATATCACTTCCCAAATTCGACAAGAACAGTCTTAGGGAAAGACTTCGTTAGGGGAAAGCTGTAACTTTGTGAGCTGAATTAACACAACACAACACTGTGTCTCAGAAAGCTTCTTTCCGTTTTAAACCGAAGATATTTCCTTTTCACCATAGCTCTCTATGGCATTCGAAATGTCACTTTGCAAATTCCACAAGAACAGTCATAGTGAAAGGCTTCCTCAGGGGAAAGCTGTAACTCTGTAGGATGAATTCACAGATCAGAAAGCTGTTTCTCAGAAAGCTTCTTTCTCACTCTTATGGCGGATATTTCCTTTGGCCCTATAGTCTTCAAAGGGAACCGAATTATCCCTTCTCAGATTCCACAGAAATAAGGTTAGCAAACAGCTCTACGACATAGAACTCTCACTCAGTGAGTGGATGTCACATATCCCAAAGCAGTTTCTCAGAAAAGTTCTTTTCAGTTTTTATGTTAGGATATTTCCTTTTTCACCATAACCCTCTATGGGCTCACAAATACCACTCTGCAAATTCCACAAGAACAGTCTTACTGAAAGGCTTCTTAAGGGGGAAGCTGTAACTCTGTGAGGTGAATTAACAGAACACAAAGCAGTTTCTCAGAAAGCTTCTTTTCAGCTTTTATCTTAGGATATTTCCTTCTTCACCATAGCCCTATAAGGGCTTACAAATATCACTATGAGTATTACACAAGAAGAGTCTTAGCAAAAGTCTTTTTGAGGGTAAAGCTGTATCTCTTTGAGATGAACTAACAGAACGCAAAGCAGTTTCTTAGAAAGCTTCTTTCCATTTTTTAACTGAAGATATTTCCTTTTCACCACAGCCGTCTATGGGCTTCCAAATATCACTTTGCAAATTCAAAAAGAACAGTCCTAGCGAAAGGCTTCTTGAGTGGAATGCTGTAACTCTGTGAGATGAATTCACAGATCTCAGAGAAGTTTCTCAGAAAGCTTCTTTCTCACTTTTAGCGGCAGATATTTCCTTTGGCCCTATAGTCTTCAAAGGGATCCAAAATAACAGTTCTCCGATTCCATAGAAATAAGGCTATCAAACAGCACTAGGAAATACAGCTGTAACTCAGTGAGTGGAAGTCATATATCAAAAAGCAGTTTCTCAGAGACCTTCTTTTCAGATTTTAACTGAAGATATATCTTTTTTCACCAGAGCCCTCTAAGGGCTTCCAAATATCACTTTGCAAATTCCAGAAGAACACTCTTATGGAAAGGATTCTTGACGGGAAAGCTGTAACTCTTTGAAATGAATTAACAGATCACAAAGCAGTTTCTAAGAAAGCCTTTTTCCAATTTTTAACTGAAGATATTTCCTATTTCACCATAACCATCTATGGGCTTACAAATATGACTTTGCAAATTCCACAAGAACAGTCTTAGCGAAAGGCTTCTTGAGGGAAAAGCTGTAGCTCTGTGAGATGTATTAACAGAACACAAAGCGGTTTCTCAGAAAGATTCTTTCCAGTTTTTATGTTAGGATATTTCCTTTTTCACCGTAGCCCTATATAGGCTTAAAAATATCACTTTGAAAATTAAACAAGAACAGTCTTTAAAAAAAGTCTTCTTGAGGGTAAAGCTGTAAGTCTTTGAGATGAATTAACAAAACACAGAGCAGTTTCTCAGAAAGCTTCTTCCCAGTTTGTAACTGAAGATATTTCTTTTTTCACCATAGCCCTCTATGGTCTTCCAAATATCACTTTGCAAATTCCAAAAGAACAGTCTTAGCGAAAGGCTTCTTGAGGGGAAAGTTGTAACTGCCTGAGATGAATTAACAGAACACAAAGCAGTTTCTCAGCAAACGTCTTTTCAGTTTTTATCGTAGGATATCTCCTTTTTCACATTAGCCCTCTAAGGGCTTACAAATATCACGTTGCAAATTTCACAAGAACCGTCTTAACGAATGGCTTGCTGAGGGGAAAGCTGTAACTCTTTGAGATGAATCAACAGAACAAAAAGGAGTTTCTCAGAAAGCTTCTTTCCACTTTTTATCTTAGGATATTGCCTTTTTCACCATAGCCCTATTTGGGCTTAAAATATCACTTTGAAAATTACACAAAACAATGTTAGCAAAAGTCTTCTTGAGGGTAAAGCTGTAACACTTTGACAGGAATTATCAGAACACAAACCAGTTTCTCAGAAAGCTTCTTTGCCGATTTTAATTGAAGATATTTCCTTTTTCATCGTAGACCTCTATGGGCTTCCAAATATCACCTTGAAAATTCCACAAGAACAGTCTTAGTGAAAGGCTTCTTGACGGGAAAGCTGTAACTTTGTGAGATGTATTAACAGAACACAAAACAGTTTCTCAGAAAGCTGCTTTCCAGTTTTTAGCTGAAGATATTTCCTTTTTCTCCGTAGCCCTCTCTGGGCTTCCAAATATCACGTTGCAAATTACACAAGAACAGTCTTAGGGAACGGCTTCTTGAGGGGAAAGCTGTCACACAGTGAGATGAATTAATAGAACACAAAGCAGTTTCTCAGAAAGCTTCTTTCCAGTTTTTATCTGAGGACATTTCCTTTTTCACTGTGGCCCTCTATGGGCTTCCAAATATCACTTTGCAAATTCCACAAGAACAGTCTTAGTGAACGGCTTCTTGAGGGAAGAGTTGTAACTCTGTGAGATGAATTAACAGAACACAAAGCAGTTTCTCAGAAAGCTTCTTTTCAGTTTTTATCTTAGGATATTCAATTTTTCACCAAAGCCCTCTATGGGCTTCCAAATATCACTTTGCAAATTCCCCAAGAAAAGTTTTAGCGAAAAACTTCTTGAGGGGAAAGCTGTAACTCTGTGAGATGAATTCACAGATCACAAAGAAGTTTCTCAGAAAGCTTCTTTCTCACTTTTAGCAGCGGATATTTCCGTTATCGCCATAGTCTTCAATGGAATTTGAAATAACAGTCCTCAGATTCCACAGAAATAAGGCTAGCACACAGCTCTACGAAATACAGATGTAACTCAGTGAGTGGAAGTCACATATCACAAAGCAGTTTCTCAGCAAGGTTCTTTTTAGTTTTTATGGGAAGATATATCCTTTTTCTCCTTAACTCTCTATGGGCTTCCAAATATCACCTTGCAAATTCCACAAGAACAGTCTTAGCGAAAGGCTTTTTAATGGGAATGCTGTAATTCTGTAAGATGAATTAACAGAACACAAAGCAGTTTCACCAAAGCTTCTTTCTAGTTTTTATGTTACAATGTTTCCTTTTTCACCATAGCCCACAATGGGCTTCCAAATATCACTTTGCAAATTCCACAAGAAGAGTCTTAGTGAAAGGCTTCTTGAGGGGAAAGCTGTAACTCTATGAGATGAATTAACAGAACACAAAGCAGTTTCTCAGAAAGCTTCTTTCCAGTTTTTTAACTGAAGATATTTCCTTTTTCACCTTAGCCCTCTAAGGACTTCCAAATATCACTTTGCAAATTCCACAAGAACAGTCTTTGCGAAAGGCTTCTTGAAGGGAAAGCTGTAACCCTGTGAGATGAATTAACAGAACACAAAGCAGTTTCTAAGAAAGCTTCTTTCCAGTTTTAAACAGACGCTATTTCCTTTTTCACCTTAGCCCTCTAAGGGCTTCCAAATATCACTTTGCAAATTCCACAAGAACAGTCTTTGCGAAAGGCTTCTTGAGGGGAAAGCGGTAACTGTGTGTGATGAATTAACAGAACACAGAGCAGTTTCTCACAAAGCTCCTTTCCAGTTTTTAACTGAGACACATTTCCTTTTTCACCACAGACCTCTACTGGCTTTCAAATATCACTTTGCAAATTCCACAAGAACACTCTTAGTGAACGACTTCTTGAGGGGAAAGCTGTAACTCTGTGGGATGAATTAACAGAACACAAAGCAATTTCTCAGAAAGCTTCCTTCCAATTTCTATCTGAGGACATTTCCTTTTTCACCATAGACCTCTATGTGCTTCGAAACATCACTTTGAAAATTCCACAAGAACAGTCTTAGCGAAAGGCTTCTTGAGGGGAACGCTTTAACACTGTGAGATGAATTAACAGAACCCAAAGTAGTTTCTCAGAAAGCTTCTTTTAAGTTTTTATCTGAGGACAGTTCCTTTTTCACCTTAGACCTCTCTGGCTTCCAAATATCACTTTGTAAATTCCACAAGAACGGTCTTAGGAAAGGCTTCTTGAGGGGAAAGCTGTAACTCTGTGAGGTGAATTAACAGAACACAAGCAGATTTTCAGAAAGTTTCTTTACAGTTTTTTACTGAAGATATTTCCTTTTTAACCGTAGCCCACTATGGGCTTCCAAATATCACTTTTCAAATTCCTCAAGAACAGTATTAGTGAACGGATTCTTGAAGGTAAAGCTGCCACGCTGTGAGATGAATTAACAGAACACAAAGCAGTTTCTCAGAAAGCTTCTTTTTAGTTTTTATCTTAGGATATTTCCTTTTTCACCATAGCCCTCTTTGGGCTTCCAAATATCACTTTGCACATTCTCCAAGTACAGTCTTCGTGAACGGCTTCTTGAGGGGAAAGCTGTAACACGGTAGATGAATTAACAGAACAAAAAGAAGTTTCTCAGAATGCTTCTATTCAGTTTTTATCTTAGGATACTTCCCTTTTCACCATAGCCCTCTATGGGCTTCTAAGTATCACATTTCAAATTCCACAAGAACTGTCTTAGTAAACGGCTTCATTAGGGGAAAGCTGTAAATCTGTGAGATGAATCCACAGAACACAAAGCAATTTCTCAGAAAGCTTCTTTTCAGTTTTTATCATAAGATATTTCCTTTTACAGCATAGCCCTCAATGGGCTTCCAAATCACATTTTGCAAATTCCACAAGAACAGTCTTCGTGAACGGCTTCTTTAGAGGAAAGCTGTAACACTGTTAGATGAATTAAAAGAACACAAAGCAGTTTCTCAGACAGCTTCTTTCCAGTTTTAACTGAAGATATTTCCTTTTTTACCGTAGCCCTTTAAGGGGTTGCAAATATCACTTTGCATATTCCACAAGAACAGTCTTAGTGAACGACTTCTTTAGGGCAAAGCTGTAACTCAGTGAGGTGAATTAACAGAACACAAAGCAGTTTCTCACAAAGCTTCTTATCAGTTTTTATGTTAGGATATTTCCTTTTTAACCATAGCCCTCTATGGGCTTTCAAATATCACTTTGCAAATTCCACAAAAACAGTCTTAACGAAAGGCTTCCTGAGGGGAAAGCTGTAACTCTGTGAGATGAATTAACAGACCATAAAACAGTTTCTCAGAAAGCTTCTTTCCAGTTTTCAACTGAAGACATTTCCTTTTCACCATAGCCCTCTATGGGCTTCCAAATATCACTTTGCAAATACCAGAAGAACAGTCTCACCCAAAGGCTTATTGAAGGGAAAGCTGTAACTCTGTGAGATGAATTCACAGAACACAAAGAAGTTTCTCAGAAAGCTTCTTTCTCACTTTTAGCGGTCGATATTTCCTTTGTCCCGATAGTTTTCAAAGGGATCCGAAATAACAGTTCTCAGATTCCACAGTAATAAGGCCAGAAAACAGCTCTACGAAACACAGCTGTAACTCAGTGAGTGGAAGTCACATATCACCAACCAGTTTATCTGAAAGCCTATTTTCCGTTTTTAACTGAAGAAATATCCTTTTTCACCATAGCCATCTATCGGTTTCCAAATATCACTTTGAAAATTCCACAAGAAAAGTCTTAGCGAAAGGCTTCTTGAGGGGAAAGCGGTAACTCTGTGAGATGAATTAACAGACCACAAAGCAGTTTCTCAGAAAGCTTCTTTCCAGTCTTTAACTGAAGATATTTCCTTTTTCCCCATAGCCCTCTAGGGGCTTCCAAATGTCACTTTGAAAATCCCACTAGAACAGTCTTAGCGAAAGCCTTCTTGAGGGAAAAGCTGTAACTCTGTGAGATGAATTAACAGAAAACAAAGCAGTTTCTCAGAACGCTTCTTTCCAGTTTTAAACTGAAGGTATTTCCTTTTTCACCATAGCCCTCTATGGGCTTCCAAATACCACTTTGCAAATTTCACAAGAAGAGTCTTAGTGAACGGCTTCTTCAGGGGAAAGCTGTAAAAATGTGAGATGAACTAACAGAACACAAAGCAGTTTCTCAGAAAGCTTCTTTGCAGTTTTTATCTTAGGATATTTCCTTTTTCACCATAGCTCTCTATGGGCTTCCAAATATCACTTTGCAAATTCCACAAGAACAATCTTAGCGAAAGGCTTCTTGAGGGGAAAGCTGTAAGTTTGTGAGATGAATTAACAGAACTCAAAGCAGTTTCTCAGAAAGTTTCTTTCCAGTTTTTATCTGAAGATATTTCCTTTTCACAATCGCCCTCTATGGGCTTCAAATATCACTTTGCAAACTCCACAAGAGCAGTCTTAGTGGTCGATTTCTTGAGGGGAAAACTGTAACTCTGTGAGATGAATTAACAGAGCACAATGTAGTTTCTCAGAAAGCTTCTTTGCGGTTTTTATCTGAGGACACTTCCTTTTTCACCATAGCCCTCTATGGACATTCCAATATCACTTTGCAGATTCCCCAAGAACAGTCTTAGTGAAGGACTTCCTGAGGGGAAAGCTGTAACTCTGTGAGAAGAATTAACAGAACACAAAGCCGTTTCTCAGAAAGCTTCCTTTCAATTTTTATCTTAGGATATTTCCGTTTTCACCATAGTTCTCTAAGCGCTTCCAAATATCACTTTGCAAATTCCACAAAAGCATACTTAGCGAAAGGCTTCTAGAGGGGAAAGCTGTAACTCTGTGAGTTGAAATAACAGAACACAAAGCAGTTTCTCAGAAGTCTTCTTTCCAGTTTTTAACTGAAGTTATTTCCTTTTCCACCATAGCCCTCTATGGGCATCCAAATATCACATTTCAAATTCCACACGAACAGTCTTAGTTGAAGGGCTCCTTTAGGGGAAAGCTGTATCACTGTGAGATGAATTAACAGAACACAAAGCGGTTTCTCAGAAAGCTTCTTTCCAGTTTTTAACTGTAGATATCTCCTTTTAACTCTAGCCCTCTGTGTATTTCCAAATATCACTTTGCAAATTCCACAAGAACAGTCTTAGTGAACCACTTTTGCGGGGAAAGGAGTAAATCTGTGAGATGAATTAACAGAACACAAAGCCGTTTTTCAGAAAGCTTGTTTCCGTTTTTTAACTGAAGATATTTTCTTTTTCACCCTTAGCCCTCTTTGGGCTGCGAAATATCATTTTGCAAATTCCGCAAGAACAGTCTTCGTGAATGGCTTCTTGAGGGGCAAGCTGTAAGTCTGTGAGATGAATTAACAGAACACAAAGCAGTTTCTCAAAAAGCTTCTTTCCTGTTTTTATCTGAAGATATTTCCTTTTCACCGTAGCCCTCTATGGGCTTCCAAATATCACTTTGTAAAGTCCCCAAGAACAGTCTTACCGAAAGCCTTCTTGAGGGGAAAGCTGAAACTCGGAGAGATGAATTCACAGATCACAAATAAGTTTCTCAGAAAGCTTCTTTCTCACATTTAGCGGTGGATATTTTCTTTAATCTTATAGTCTTCAAAGGGATACGAAATAACAGTTCTCATATTACACAGAAATAAGGCTAGCAAACAGCTCTATGAAGTACAGCTGTAGCTCAGTGAGTGGAAGTCACATATGACAAAGCAGTTCCTCTGAAACCTTTTTTTCAGTTTTTAACAGAAGATATATCCTTTTTCACCATAGCCCACTGTGGGCTTCCAAATATCACTTTGAAAATTCCACAAGAACAGTCTTAGCGGAAGGCATCTGGAGGGGAAAGCTGTACCTGTGTGAGATGAATTAACAAAACACAAAGCAGTCTCTCAGAAAGCTTCTTTTCAGTTTTTTATCTTACGATATTTCGTTTTTCACCATAGTTCTCTAAGCACTTCCAAATATCACTTTGCAAATTTCACAAGAACAGTCTTAGTGAACGACTTCTTGAGGGGAATGCTGTAACTCTGTGAGATGGATTAACAGAACACAAAGCAGTTTCTCAGAATGCTTCTTTTCAGTTTTTATCTTAGGATAATTCCTTTTTCACAATAGCCCTCTATGGGCTTCAAAATATCACTATGCAAATTGCTCAAGAACAGTGTCAGCAAAAGAATTCTTGAGGGCAAAGCTGTAACTCTGTGAGAAGAAATCACAGAACACAAAGCATTTTCTCAGAAAGCTTCTTTCCAGTTTTTTACGGAAGATATTTCCTTTTACACCATAGCCCCCTAGGGGCTTCAAAATATCACTTTGCAAATCCCACAAGAACAGTCTTAGCGAAGGGATTATTGAGGAGAGAGCTGTAAGTCTCCGAGATGAATTAACAGAACACAAAGCAGTTTCTCAGAAAGCCTCTTTCCAGGTTTTAACTGAAGATATTTCCTTTTTCACCATAGCCCTCTATGGGCTTCCAAATATCACTTTGCAAATCACACAGTAACAGTCTTAGCGAAAGGCTTCTGGAAGGGATAGCTGTAACCCTGTGAGATGAAATAACAGAACACACGGCAGTTTCTCAGAAAGCTTCTTTCCAGTTTTTAACGGAAGATATTTCCTTTTTCACCGTAGCACTCTATGGCCTTCCAAATATCACCTTGAAAATTCCACAAGAGCAGTCTTAGGGAAAGGCTTCTGGAGCGGAAAGCTGTAACTCTGTGAGATGAATTAACAGAACACAAAGCAGTATCTCAGAAAGCTTCTATCCAGTTTTTAACTGAAGATGTTTCCTTATTCACCATAGCCATCTATGGGCTTCCAAATATCTCACTTCAAATCCCACAAGACCAGTCTTAGCGCAAGGCTTCTTGAGGGGAATGCAGCAACTCGGTGAGGTGTATTAACAGAACAAACAGCAGTTTGTCAAAAAGCTTCTTTCCACTTTTTAACGGAAGATATTTCCTTTTTCACCATAGCCCTCTAGGGGCTTCCAAATATCACTTTGAAAATCCCACTAGAACAGTCTTAGCGAAAGTCTTCTTGAGGGGAAAGCTGTAATTTGGGGAGATGTATTATCAGAACACACGGCAATTTTTCAGAAAGTTTCTGTCCAGTTTTTAACGGAAGATATTTTCTTTTTCACCATAGCCCTCTATGGGTTTCCTAATATCACTTTGCAAATTTCACAAGAACAGTCTTAGTGAACGGCTTCTTGAGGGGAAAGCTGAAACTCTGTGAGATGAACTAACAGAACACAAAGCAGTTTCTCAGAAAGCTTCTTTGCAGTTTTTATCTTAGGATATTTCCTTTTTCACCATAGCTCTCTATGGGCTTCCAAATATCACTTTGCAAATTCCACAAGAACAATCTTAGCGAAAGGCTTCTTGAGGGGAAAGCTGTAAGTTTGTGAGATGAATTAACAGAACTCAAAGCAGTTTCTCAGAAAGTTTCTTTCCAGTTTTTATCTGAAGATATTTCCTTTTCACAATCGCCCTCTATGGGCTTCAAATATCACTTTGCAAACTCCACAAGAGCAGTCTTAGTGGTCGATTTCTTGAGGGGAAAACTGTAACTCTGTGAGATGAATTAACAGAGCACAATGTAGTTTCTCAGAAAGCTTCTTTGCGGTTTTTATCTGAGGACACTTCCTTTTTCACCATAGCCCTCTATGGACATTCCAATATCACTTTGCAGATTCCCCAAGAACAGTCTTAGTGAAGGACTTCCTGAGGGGAAAGCTGTAACTCTGTGAGAAGAATTAACAGAACACAAAGCCGTTTCTCAGAAAGCTTCCTTTCAATTTTTATCTTAGGATATTTCCGTTTTCACCATAGTTCTCTAAGCGCTTCCAAATATCACTTTGCAAATTCCACAAAAGCATACTTAGCGAAAGGCTTCTAGAGGGGAAAGCTGTAACTCTGTGAGTTGAAATAACAGAACACAAAGCAGTTTCTCAGAAGTCTTCTTTCCAGTTTTTAACTGAAGTTATTTCCTTTTCCACCATAGCCCTCTATGGGCATCCAAATATCACATTTCAAATTCCACACGAACAGTCTTAGTTGAAGGGCTCTTTTAGGGGAAAGCTGTATCACTGTGAGATGAATTAACAGAACACAAAGCGGTTTCTCAGAAAGCTTCTTTCCAGTTTTTAACTGTAGATATCTCCTTTTAACTCTAGCCCTCTGTGTATTTCCAAATATCACTTTGCAAATTCCACAAGAACAGTCTTAGTGAACCACTTTTGCGGGGAAAGGAGTAAATCTGTGAGATGAATTAACAGAACACAAAGCCGTTTTTCAGAAAGCTTGTTTCCGTTTTTTAACTGAAGATATTTTCTTTTTCACCCTTAGCCCTCTTTGGGCTGCGAAATATCATTTTGCAAATTCCGCAAGAACAGTCTTCGTGAATGGCTTCTTGAGGGGCAAGCTGTAAGTCTGTGAGATGAATTAACAGAACACAAAGCAGTTTCTCAAAAAGCTTCTTTCCTGTTTTTATCTGAAGATATTTCCTTTTCACCGTAGCCCTCTATGGGCTTCCAAATATCACTTTGTAAAGTCCCCAAGAACAGTCTTACCGAAAGCCTTCTTGAGGGGAAAGCTGAAACTCGGAGAGATGAATTCACAGATCACAAATAAGTTTCTCAGAAAGCTTCTTTCTCACATTTAGCGGTGGATATTTTCTTTAATCTTATAGTCTTCAAAGGGATACGAAATAACAGTTCTCATATTACACAGAAATAAGGCTAGCAAACAGCTCTATGAAGTACAGCTGTAGCTCAGTGAGTGGAAGTCACATATGACAAAGCAGTTCCTCTGAAACCTTTTTTTCAGTTTTTAACAGAAGATATATCCTTTTTCACCATAGCCCACTGTGGGCTTCCAAATATCACTTTGAAAATTCCACAAGAACAGTCTTAGCGGAAGGCATCTGGAGGGGAAAGCTGTACCTGTGTGAGATGAATTAACAAAACACAAAGCAGTCTCTCAGAAAGCTTCTTTTCAGTTTTTTATCTTACGATATTTCGTTTTTCACCATAGTTCTCTAAGCACTTCCAAATATCACTTTGCAAATTTCACAAGAACAGTCTTAGTGAACGACTTCTTGAGGGGAATGCTGTAACTCTGTGAGATGGATTAACAGAACACAAAGCAGTTTCTCAGAATGCTTCTTTTCAGTTTTTATCTTAGGATAATTCCTTTTTCACAATAGCCCTCTATGGGCTTCAAAATATCACTATGCAAATTGCTCAAGAACAGTGTCAGCAAAAGAATTCTTGAGGGCAAAGCTGTAACTCTGTGAGAAGAAATCACAGAACACAAAGCATTTTCTCAGAAAGCTTCTTTCCAGTTTTTTACGGAAGATATTTCCTTTTACACCATAGCCCCCTAGGGGCTTCAAAATATCACTTTGCAAATCCCACAAGAACAGTCTTAGCGAAGGGATTATTGAGGAGAGAGCTGTAAGTCTCCGAGATGAATTAACAGAACACAAAGCAGTTTCTCAGAAAGCCTCTTTCCAGGTTTTAACTGAAGATATTTCCTTTTTCACCATAGCCCTCTATGGGCTTCCAAATATCACTTTGCAAATCACACAGTAACAGTCTTAGCGAAAGGCTTCTGGAAGGGATAGCTGTAACCCTGTGAGATGAAATAACAGAACACACGGCAGTTTCTCAGAAAGCTTCTTTCCAGTTTTTAACGGAAGATATTTCCTTTTTCACCGTAGCACTCTATGGCCTTCCAAATATCACCTTGAAAATTCCACAAGAGCAGTCTTAGGGAAAGGCTTCTGGAGCGGAAAGCTGTAACTCTGTGAGATGAATTAACAGAACACAAAGCAGTATCTCAGAAAGCTTCTATCCAGTTTTTAACTGAAGATGTTTCCTTATTCACCATAGCCATCTATGGGCTTCCAAATATCTCACTTCAAATCCCACAAGACCAGTCTTAGCGCAAGGCTTCTTGAGGGGAATGCAGCAACTCGGTGAGGTGTATTAACAGAACAAACAGCAGTTTGTCAAAAAGCTTCTTTCCACTTTTTAACGGAAGATATTTCCTTTTTCACCATAGCCCTCTAGGGGCTTCCAAATATCACTTTGCAAATCCCACTAGAACAGTCTTAGCGAAAGTCTTCTTGAGGGGAAAGCTGTAATTTGGGGAGATGTATTATCAGAACACACGGCAATTTTTCAGAAAGTTTCTGTCCAGTTTTTAACGGAAGATATTTTCTTTTTCACCATAGCCCTCTATGGGTTTCCTAATATCACTTTGCAAATTTCACAAGAACAGTCTTAGTGAACGGCTTCTTGAGGGGAAAGCTGAAACTCTGTGAGATGAACTAACAGAACACAAAGCAGTTTCTCAGAAAGCTTCTTTGCAGTTTTTATCTTAGGATATTTCCTTTTTCACCATAGCTCTCTATGGGCTTCCAAATATCACTTTGCAAATTCCACAAGAACAATCTTAGCGAAAGGCTTCTTGAGGGGAAAGCTGTAAGTTTGTGAGATGAATTAACAGAACTCAAAGCAGTTTCTCAGAAAGTTTCTTTCCAGTTTTTATCTGAAGATATTTCCTTTTCACAATCGCCCTCTATGGGCTTCAAATATCACTTTGCAAACTCCACAAGAGCAGTCTTAGTGGTCGATTTCTTGAGGGGAAAACTGTAACTCTGTGAGATGAATTAACAGAGCACAATGTAGTTTCTCAGAAAGCTTCTTTGCGGTTTTTATCTGAGGACACTTCCTTTTTCACCATAGCCCTCTATGGACATTCCAATATCACTTTGCAGATTCCCCAAGAACAGTCTTAGTGAAGGACTTCCTGAGGGGAAAGCTGTAACTCTGTGAGAAGAATTAACAGAACACAAAGCCGTTTCTCAGAAAGCTTCCTTTCAATTTTTATCTTAGGATATTTCCGTTTTCACCATAGTTCTCTAAGCGCTTCCAAATATCACTTTGCAAATTCCACAAAAGCATACTTAGCGAAAGGCTTCTAGAGGGGAAAGCTGTAACTCTGTGAGTTGAAATAACAGAACACAAAGCAGTTTCTCAGAAGTCTTCTTTCCAGTTTTTAACTGAAGTTATTTCCTTTTCCACCATAGCCCTCTATGGGCATCCAAATATCACATTTCAAATTCCACACGAACAGTCTTAGTTGAAGGGCTCCTTTAGGGGAAAGCTGTATCACTGTGAGATGAATTAACAGAACACAAAGCGGTTTCTCAGAAAGCTTCTTTCCAGTTTTTAACTGTAGATATCTCCTTTTAACTCTAGCCCTCTGTGTATTTCCAAATATCACTTTGCAAATTCCACAAGAACAGTCTTAGTGAACCACTTTTGCGGGGAAAGGAGTAAATCTGTGAGATGAATTAACAGAACACAAAGCCGTTTTTCAGAAAGCTTGTTTCCGTTTTTTAACTGAAGATATTTTCTTTTTCACCCTTAGCCCTCTTTGGGCTGCGAAATATCATTTTGCAAATTCCGCAAGAACAGTCTTCGTGAATGGCTTCTTGAGGGGCAAGCTGTAAGTCTGTGAGATGAATTAACAGAACACAAAGCAGTTTCTCAAAAAGCTTCTTTCCTGTTTTTATCTGAAGATATTTCCTTTTCACCGTAGCCCTCTATGGGCTTCCAAATATCACTTTGTAAAGTCCCCAAGAACAGTCTTACCGAAAGCCTTCTTGAGGGGAAAGCTGAAACTCGGAGAGATGAATTCACAGATCACAAATAAGTTTCTCAGAAAGCTTCTTTCTCACATTTAGCGGTGGATATTTTCTTTAATCTTATAGTCTTCAAAGGGATACGAAATAACAGTTCTCATATTACACAGAAATAAGGCTAGCAAACAGCTCTATGAAGTACAGCTGTAGCTCAGTGAGTGGAAGTCACATATGACAAAGCAGTTCCTCTGAAACCTTTTTTTCAGTTTTTAACAGAAGATATATCCTTTTTCACCATAGCCCACTGTGGGCTTCCAAATATCACTTTGAAAATTCCACAAGAACAGTCTTAGCGGAAGGCATCTGGAGGGGAAAGCTGTACCTGTGTGAGATGAATTAACAAAACACAAAGCAGTCTCTCAGAAAGCTTCTTTTCAGTTTTTTATCTTACGATATTTCGTTTTTCACCATAGTTCTCTAAGCACTTCCAAATATCACTTTGCAAATTTCACAAGAACAGTCTTAGTGAACGACTTCTTGAGGGGAATGCTGTAACTCTGTGAGATGGATTAACAGAACACAAAGCAGTTTCTCAGAATGCTTCTTTTCAGTTTTTATCTTAGGATAATTCCTTTTTCACAATAGCCCTCTATGGGCTTCAAAATATCACTATGCAAATTGCTCAAGAACAGTGTCAGCAAAAGAATTCTTGAGGGCAAAGCTGTAACTCTGTGAGAAGAAATCACAGAACACAAAGCATTTTCTCAGAAAGCTTCTTTCCAGTTTTTTACGGAAGATATTTCCTTTTACACCATAGCCCCCTAGGGGCTTCAAAATATCACTTTGCAAATCCCACAAGAACAGTCTTAGCGAAGGGATTATTGAGGAGAGAGCTGTAAGTCTCCGAGATGAATTAACAGAACACAAAGCAGTTTCTCAGAAAGCCTCTTTCCAGGTTTTAACTGAAGATATTTCCTTTTTCACCATAGCCCTCTATGGGCTTCCAAATATCACTTTGCAAATCACACAGTAACAGTCTTAGCGAAAGGCTTCTGGAAGGGATAGCTGTAACCCTGTGAGATGAAATAACAGAACACACGGCAGTTTCTCAGAAAGCTTCTTTCCAGTTTTTAACGGAAGATATTTCCTTTTTCACCGTAGCACTCTATGGCCTTCCAAATATCACCTTGAAAATTCCACAAGAGCAGTCTTAGGGAAAGGCTTCTGGAGCGGAAAGCTGTAACTCTGTGAGATGAATTAACAGAACACAAAGCAGTATCTCAGAAAGCTTCTATCCAGTTTTTAACTGAAGATGTTTCCTTATTCACCATAGCCATCTATGGGCTTCCAAATATCTCACTTCAAATCCCACAAGACCAGTCTTAGCGCAAGGCTTCTTGAGGGGAATGCAGCAACTCGGTGAGGTGTATTAACAGAACAAACAGCAGTTTGTCAAAAAGCTTCTTTCCACTTTTTAACGGAAGATATTTCCTTTTTCACCATAGCCCTCTAGGGGCTTCCAAATATCACTTTGAAAATCCCACTAGAACAGTCTTAGCGAAAGTCTTCTTGAGGGGAAAGCTGTAATTTGGGGAGATGTATTATCAGAACACACGGCAATTTTTCAGAAAGTTTCTGTCCAGTTTTTAACGGAAGATATTTTCTTTTTCACCATAGCCCTCTATGGGTTTCCTAATATCACTTTGCAAATTTCACAAGAACAGTCTTAGTGAACGGCTTCTTGAGGGGAAAGCTGAAACTCTGTGAGATGAACTAACAGAACACAAAGCAGTTTCTCAGAAAGCTTCTTTGCAGTTTTTATCTTAGGATATTTCCTTTTTCACCATAGCTCTCTATGGGCTTCCAAATATCACTTTGCAAATTCCACAAGAACAATCTTAGCGAAAGGCTTCTTGAGGGGAAAGCTGTAAGTTTGTGAGATGAATTAACAGAACTCAAAGCAGTTTCTCAGAAAGTTTCTTTCCAGTTTTTATCTGAAGATATTTCCTTTTCACAATCGCCCTCTATGGGCTTCAAATATCACTTTGCAAACTCCACAAGAGCAGTCTTAGTGGTCGATTTCTTGAGGGGAAAACTGTAACTCTGTGAGATGAATTAACAGAGCACAATGTAGTTTCTCAGAAAGCTTCTTTGCGGTTTTTATCTGAGGACACTTCCTTTTTCACCATAGCCCTCTATGGACATTCCAATATCACTTTGCAGATTCCCCAAGAACAGTCTTAGTGAAGGACTTCCTGAGGGGAAAGCTGTAACTCTGTGAGAAGAATTAACAGAACACAAAGCCGTTTCTCAGAAAGCTTCCTTTCAATTTTTATCTTAGGATATTTCCGTTTTCACCATAGTTCTCTAAGCGCTTCCAAATATCACTTTGCAAATTCCACAAAAGCATACTTAGCGAAAGGCTTCTAGAGGGGAAAGCTGTAACTCTGTGAGTTGAAATAACAGAACACAAAGCAGTTTCTCAGAAGTCTTCTTTCCAGTTTTTAACTGAAGTTATTTCCTTTTCCACCATAGCCCTCTATGGGCATCCAAATATCACATTTCAAATTCCACACGAACAGTCTTAGTTGAAGGGCTCCTTTAGGGGAAAGCTGTATCACTGTGAGATGAATTAACAGAACACAAAGCGGTTTCTCAGAAAGCTTCTTTCCAGTTTTTAACTGTAGATATCTCCTTTTAACTCTAGCCCTCTGTGTATTTCCAAATATCACTTTGCAAATTCCACAAGAACAGTCTTAGTGAACCACTTTTGCGGGGAAAGGAGTAAATCTGTGAGATGAATTAACAGAACACAAAGCCGTTTTTCAGAAAGCTTGTTTCCGTTTTTTAACTGAAGATATTTTCTTTTTCACCCTTAGCCCTCTTTGGGCTGCGAAATATCATTTTGCAAATTCCGCAAGAACAGTCTTCGTGAATGGCTTCTTGAGGGGCAAGCTGTAAGTCTGTGAGATGAATTAACAGAACACAAAGCAGTTTCTCAAAAAGCTTCTTTCCTGTTTTTATCTGAAGATATTTCCTTTTCACCGTAGCCCTCTATGGGCTTCCAAATATCACTTTGTAAAGTCCCCAAGAACAGTCTTACCGAAAGCCTTCTTGAGGGGAAAGCTGAAACTCGGAGAGATGAATTCACAGATCACAAATAAGTTTCTCAGAAAGCTTCTTTCTCACATTTAGCGGTGGATATTTTCTTTAATCTTATAGTCTTCAAAGGGATACGAAATAACAGTTCTCATATTACACAGAAATAAGGCTAGCAAACAGCTCTATGAAGTACAGCTGTAGCTCAGTGAGTGGAAGTCACATATGACAAAGCAGTTCCTCTGAAACCTTTTTTTCAGTTTTTAACAGAAGATATATCCTTTTTCACCATAGCCCACTGTGGGCTTCCAAATATCACTTTGAAAATTCCACAAGAACAGTCTTAGCGGAAGGCATCTGGAGGGGAAAGCTGTACCTGTGTGAGATGAATTAACAAAACACAAAGCAGTCTCTCAGAAAGCTTCTTTTCAGTTTTTTATCTTACGATATTTCGTTTTTCACCATAGTTCTCTAAGCACTTCCAAATATCACTTTGCAAATTTCACAAGAACAGTCTTAGTGAACGACTTCTTGAGGGGAATGCTGTAACTCTGTGAGATGGATTAACAGAACACAAAGCAGTTTCTCAGAATGCTTCTTTTCAGTTTTTATCTTAGGATAATTCCTTTTTCACAATAGCCCTCTATGGGCTTCAAAATATCACTATGCAAATTGCTCAAGAACAGTGTCAGCAAAAGAATTCTTGAGGGCAAAGCTGTAACTCTGTGAGAAGAAATCACAGAACACAAAGCATTTTCTCAGAAAGCTTCTTTCCAGTTTTTTACGGAAGATATTTCCTTTTACACCATAGCCCCCTAGGGGCTTCAAAATATCACTTTGCAAATCCCACAAGAACAGTCTTAGCGAAGGGATTATTGAGGAGAGAGCTGTAAGTCTCCGAGATGAATTAACAGAACACAAAGCAGTTTCTCAGAAAGCCTCTTTCCAGGTTTTAACTGAAGATATTTCCTTTTTCACCATAGCCCTCTATGGGCTTCCAAATATCACTTTGCAAATCACACAGTAACAGTCTTAGCGAAAGGCTTCTGGAAGGGATAGCTGTAACCCTGTGAGATGAAATAACAGAACACACGGCAGTTTCTCAGAAAGCTTCTTTCCAGTTTTTAACGGAAGATATTTCCTTTTTCACCGTAGCACTCTATGGCCTTCCAAATATCACCTTGAAAATTCCACAAGAGCAGTCTTAGGGAAAGGCTTCTGGAGCGGAAAGCTGTAACTCTGTGAGATGAATTAACAGAACACAAAGCAGTATCTCAGAAAGCTTCTATCCAGTTTTTAACTGAAGATGTTTCCTTATTCACCATAGCCATCTATGGGCTTCCAAATATCTCACTTCAAATCCCACAAGACCAGTCTTAGCGCAAGGCTTCTTGAGGGGAATGCAGCAACTCGGTGAGGTGTATTAACAGAACAAACAGCAGTTTGTCAAAAAGCTTCTTTCCACTTTTTAACGGAAGATATTTCCTTTTTCACCATAGCCCTCTAGGGGCTTCCAAATATCACTTTGAAAATCCCACTAGAACAGTCTTAGCGAAAGTCTTCTTGAGGGGAAAGCTGTAATTTGGGGAGATGTATTATCAGAACACACGGCAATTTTTCAGAAAGTTTCTGTCCAGTTTTTAACGGAAGATATTTTCTTTTTCACCATAGCCCTCTATGGGTTTCCTAATATCACTTTGCAAATTTCACAAGAACAGTCTTAGTGAACGGCTTCTTGAGGGGAAAGCTGAAACTCTGTGAGATGAACTAACAGAACACAAAGCAGTTTCTCAGAAAGCTTCTTTGCAGTTTTTATCTTAGGATATTTCCTTTTTCACCATAGCTCTCTATGGGCTTCCAAATATCACTTTGCAAATTCCACAAGAACAATCTTAGCGAAAGGCTTCTTGAGGGGAAAGCTGTAAGTTTGTGAGATGAATTAACAGAACTCAAAGCAGTTTCTCAGAAAGTTTCTTTCCAGTTTTTATCTGAAGATATTTCCTTTTCACAATCGCCCTCTATGGGCTTCAAATATCACTTTGCAAACTCCACAAGAGCAGTCTTAGTGGTCGATTTCTTGAGGGGAAAACTGTAACTCTGTGAGATGAATTAACAGAGCACAATGTAGTTTCTCAGAAAGCTTCTTTGCGGTTTTTATCTGAGGACACTTCCTTTTTCACCATAGCCCTCTATGGACATTCCAATATCACTTTGCAGATTCCCCAAGAACAGTCTTAGTGAAGGACTTCCTGAGGGGAAAGCTGTAACTCTGTGAGAAGAATTAACAGAACACAAAGCCGTTTCTCAGAAAGCTTCCTTTCAATTTTTATCTTAGGATATTTCCGTTTTCACCATAGTTCTCTAAGCGCTTCCAAATATCACTTTGCAAATTCCACAAAAGCATACTTAGCGAAAGGCTTCTAGAGGGGAAAGCTGTAACTCTGTGAGTTGAAATAACAGAACACAAAGCAGTTTCTCAGAAGTCTTCTTTCCAGTTTTTAACTGAAGTTATTTCCTTTTCCACCATAGCCCTCTATGGGCATCCAAATATCACATTTCAAATTCCACACGAACAGTCTTAGTTGAAGGGCTCCTTTAGGGGAAAGCTGTATCACTGTGAGATGAATTAACAGAACACAAAGCGGTTTCTCAGAAAGCTTCTTTCCAGTTTTTAACTGTAGATATCTCCTTTTAACTCTAGCCCTCTGTGTATTTCCAAATATCACTTTGCAAATTCCACAAGAACAGTCTTAGTGAACCACTTTTGCGGGGAAAGGAGTAAATCTGTGAGATGAATTAACAGAACACAAAGCCGTTTTTCAGAAAGCTTGTTTCCGTTTTTTAACTGAAGATATTTTCTTTTTCACCCTTAGCCCTCTTTGGGCTGCGAAATATCATTTTGCAAATTCCGCAAGAACAGTCTTCGTGAATGGCTTCTTGAGGGGCAAGCTGTAAGTCTGTGAGATGAATTAACAGAACACAAAGCAGTTTCTCAAAAAGCTTCTTTCCTGTTTTTATCTGAAGATATTTCCTTTTCACCGTAGCCCTCTATGGGCTTCCAAATATCACTTTGTAAAGTCCCCAAGAACAGTCTTACCGAAAGCCTTCTTGAGGGGAAAGCTGAAACTCGGAGAGATGAATTCACAGATCACAAATAAGTTTCTCAGAAAGCTTCTTTCTCACATTTAGCGGTGGATATTTTCTTTAATCTTATAGTCTTCAAAGGGATACGAAATAACAGTTCTCATATTACACAGAAATAAGGCTAGCAAACAGCTCTATGAAGTACAGCTGTAGCTCAGTGAGTGGAAGTCACATATGACAAAGCAGTTCCTCTGAAACCTTTTTTTCAGTTTTTAACAGAAGATATATCCTTTTTCACCATAGGCCCACTGTGGGCTTCCAAATATCACTTTGAAAATTCCACAAGAACAGTCTTAGCGGAAGGCATCTGGAGGGGAAAGCTGTACCTGTGTGAGATGAATTAACAAAACACAAAGCAGTCTCTCAGAAAGCTTCTTTTCAGTTTTTTATCTTACGATATTTCGTTTTTCACCATAGTTCTCTAAGCACTTCCAAATATCACTTTGCAAATTTCACAAGAACAGTCTTAGTGAACGACTTCTTGAGGGGAATGCTGTAACTCTGTGAGATGGATTAACAGAACACAAAGCAGTTTCTCAGAATGCTTCTTTTCAGTTTTTATCTTAGGATAATTCCTTTTTCACAATAGCCCTCTATGGGCTTCAAAATATCACTATGCAAATTGCTCAAGAACAGTGTCAGCAAAAGAATTCTTGAGGGCAAAGCTGTAACTCTGTGAGAAGAAATCACAGAACACAAAGCATTTTCTCAGAAAGCTTCTTTCCAGTTTTTTACGGAAGATATTTCCTTTTACACCATAGCCCCCTAGGGGCTTCAAAATATCACTTTGCAAATCCCACAAGAACAGTCTTAGCGAAGGGATTATTGAGGAGAGAGCTGTAAGTCTCCGAGATGAATTAACAGAACACAAAGCAGTTTCTCAGAAAGCCTCTTTCCAGGTTTTAACTGAAGATATTTCCTTTTTCACCATAGCCCTCTATGGGCTTCCAAATATCACTTTGCAAATCACACAGTAACAGTCTTAGCGAAAGGCTTCTGGAAGGGATAGCTGTAACCCTGTGAGATGAAATAACAGAACACACGGCAGTTTCTCAGAAAGCTTCTTTCCAGTTTTTAACGGAAGATATTTCCTTTTTCACCGTAGCACTCTATGGCCTTCCAAATATCACCTTGAAAATTCCACAAGAGCAGTCTTAGGGAAAGGCTTCTGGAGCGGAAAGCTGTAACTCTGTGAGATGAATTAACAGAACACAAAGCAGTATCTCAGAAAGCTTCTATCCAGTTTTTAACTGAAGATGTTTCCTTATTCACCATAGCCATCTATGGGCTTCCAAATATCTCACTTCAAATCCCACAAGACCAGTCTTAGCGCAAGGCTTCTTGAGGGGAATGCAGCAACTCGGTGAGGTGTATTAACAGAACAAACAGCAGTTTGTCAAAAAGCTTCTTTCCACTTTTTAACGGAAGATATTTCCTTTTTCACCATAGCCCTCTAGGGGCTTCCAAATATCACTTTGAAAATCCCACTAGAACAGTCTTAGCGAAAGTCTTCTTGAGGGGAAAGCTGTAATTTGGGGAGATGTATTATCAGAACACACGGCAATTTTTCAGAAAGTTTCTGTCCAGTTTTTAACGGAAGATATTTTCTTTTTCACCATAGCCCTCTATGGGTTTCCTAATATCACTTTGCAAATTTCACAAGAAACAGTCTTAGTGAACGGCTTCTTGAGGGGAAAGCTGAAACTCTGTGAGATGAACTAACAGAACACAAAGCAGTTTCTCAGAAAGCTTCTTTGCAGTTTTTATCTTAGGATATTTCCTTTTTCACCATAGCTCTCTATGGGCTTCCAAATATCACTTTGCAAATTCCACAAGAACAATCTTAGCGAAAGGCTTCTTGAGGGGAAAGCTGTAAGTTTGTGAGATGAATTAACAGAACTCAAAGCAGTTTCTCAGAAAGTTTCTTTCCAGTTTTTATCTGAAGATATTTCCTTTTCACAATCGCCCTCTATGGGCTTCAAATATCACTTTGCAAACTCCACAAGAGCAGTCTTAGTGGTCGATTTCTTGAGGGGAAAACTGTAACTCTGTGAGATGAATTAACAGAGCACAATGTAGTTTCTCAGAAAGCTTCTTTGCGGTTTTTATCTGAGGACACTTCCTTTTTCACCATAGCCCTCTATGGACATTCCAATATCACTTTGCAGATTCCCCAAGAACAGTCTTA